>NC_134353.1:54402449-54639949 GCF_048569485.1 Anomaloglossus baeobatrachus | reverse complement strand
TCCTAGCTGCAGACCGGACTGTAGAAAGGACAGGATGGTCGGCAAGGAAAAACGGCCAAGGAGCATGGCCGGAAGAACGACACCAGGACAGGAAAATTCTCCAAGTCCTGTGGTAAATCCTGGCCGAGGAAGACTTCCGAGCCTGAGTCATAGTGAAGATGACCTCGGAAGGAATGCGTGAAGCCGTAAGGATCCAGGGCTCAAGAGCCACGCCGTCAATCTGAGAGCCGCAGAATTCTGGCGGAAAACGGACCCTGTGAGGGTCTGGGCGGTCCGGGAGATGCCACGGCACCTCTACGGACAGACGGAGCAGGTCTGGGAACCAAGCTCGCCTGGGCCAGTCTGGAGCAATGATTATGACCCGACGGCCCTCCATTCTGATCTTGCCCAGGATTCTGGGCAAGAGAGCTAGAGGGGGAAACACGTAGGCCAGACGGAACTGGGACCAATCTTGAACCAGCGCGTCCGCTGCCAAGGCCTGAGGATCGTGGGAGCGAACCACGTAAACCGGGACCTTGTTGTTGTGCCGGGATGCCATTAGATCCACTTCCGGAGTGCCCCACTTGCGGCAGATTGACCGGAACACTGCCGGATGCAGGGCCCACTCGCCGCTGTCTGCCTCCCAGTTTTCTAAGCCTGGGATGTGGACTGCGGATATGGTGGACTTGGAGTCCTCCGTCCACTGAAGGATACGTTCAACTTCCGACATTGCTAGGCGGCTGCGAGTCCCGCCTTGGTGATTGAGGTAGGCAACTGCTGTCGCGTTGTCTGACTGGACACGAATGTGTCTGCCCGCCAACAGGTGGTGAAAAACTACGAGAGCTAGGAGTACAGCCCTGATTTCCAGCACCTTGATCGAGAGGGCTGATTCGGACGGAGTCCAAGTGCCCTGTGCTCGGTGGTGGAGAAACACTGCTCCCCAGCCGGATAGACTGGCATCCGTGGTGAGAATCACCCAGGACGGGGCCAGAAAGGAGCGTCCCTGGGACAGAGAGAGGGGCCGAAGCCACCACTAAAGAGAGCTCCTTGTCTGTGGCGACAGAGCCACCAGCCTGTGCAAGAAAGAGGTCCGCTTGTCCCAACAGCGGAGAATGTCCAGCTGCAGGGGACGCAGATGGAACTGGCAAAGGGAACCGCTTCCATTGACGCCACCATCTGACCCAGCACCTGCATGAGATGCCTGATGGAATGACGGCGGAGCCTCAGCAGAGAGCGAACCGCCCGATGAAAGGGCTGTTTGACTAAGGGCAGCTTCACAAGTGCCAGCAGAGTCTCGAATTGCATCCCTAGGTACGTAAGGTCCTAGGTCGGGGTCAGAGTGGACTTGCAAGCGTGGCGAGAGTGAGCGAGACACGCCGCTGAGAGTGAGCGAGACACTCCGCTGACAGTCTGCACTGGATGAAGCCTTGACTAGAAGGTCGTCCAGGTAAGGAATCACTACCAACCCCTGGAGGTGCAGAACCGCAACCACTGCTGCCATGACCTTGTGAGTACACGAGGGGCCGTGGCTAACCCGAAGGGGAGAGCCACGAATTGGAAATGTTCCTCTCCGATTACAAAACGTAGCCAACGCTGGTGTGAAACTGCGATTGGCACAAGCAGAAAGACATCTCTGATGTCGATGGCTGCTAAGAAATCTCCTTGGGTCATTGACTGATCGCAGAGGTTCCATGCAAAAATGCCACACCTGACATGCTTGTTGAGAAGCTTGAGATCCAGGTCGGAAAGCAC
This sequence comes from Anomaloglossus baeobatrachus, assembly GCF_048569485.1. Classification (NCBI taxonomy): domain Eukaryota; kingdom Metazoa; phylum Chordata; class Amphibia; order Anura; family Aromobatidae; genus Anomaloglossus; species Anomaloglossus baeobatrachus. The sequence goes on along the minus strand of NC_134353.1, from coordinate 54,638,218 downwards.
CGTCCTTTTCGGGGACTAGGAAGAGATTTGAGTAGAAATCTCTGAACCGTTCCCAGTCGGGAACTGGTACAATTACTCCATTGGCCAGCAAGAATGCCACGGCCTGTGAGAAGGCGGCGGCTTTGGGGCAGGGGGGAGTTGACAGAAAAAATCTGTTTGGCGGGCTGGATAGAATTCTATTCTGTAGCCGTGGGAGATGGTAACCCACACCCACTGATCGAAGACGTGTTGAAACCACACGTCGCCCAAGTGGGAGAGCCTGCCACCGACCAAGGACGTTACTGGCGCGGCCAGATAATCAAGAGGAGGCTGCCTTGGTGGCAGCAGCTCCTGCGGACTTCTGAGGACGCGGCTTCATGCGCCAGTTGGATTACGGACCTTGGCTGAGTTAGTGGACGAGGCCGAGGGCTTAGAGGACGACCAGTTAGAGGAACGAAAGGAACAAAACCTCGACTGGTTCCTGCCCTGGACAGGTTTCCTGGGTTTGTGGCATGGAAGTACTCTTCCTGCCAAAAAACTTCCTTAATAATTTCATCCAGATGTTCACCGAATAGACTGGTCCCAGCAAAAGGGAGCCCAGCAAGGAACTTCTTAAGAAGCATCTGCCTTCCACTCTCGAAGCCACAGGAGCCTGCGGATAGCGAGGGAAGTAGCCGAGGCCACCGCAGTGCGGTGACAGTCTCCAGCATGGCAGACATGGCATAGGATGAAAAGACTAAAGCTTGGAAGTTAAGGCAACCATTTCGGGCATAAAGTCCCTGGTGAGGGAATGCATCTCCTCCAGAGAAGCAGAGATGGCTTTGAGAGCCCGCACTGCTGCAAAAGATGGGGAGCACGAGGCCCCCGCCGCCTCATATATAGATTTGGCCAGAAGGACAACCTGGCGGACAGTGGGATCCTTAGAGAGGTGCCGTCAGCCACTGATACAATTGTCCGGGCTGAAAGTCTAGACACCGGAGGGTCCACCCTTGGTGAATGAGCCCACTCCTTGACCACCACTGGTGGAAGGGGGAAACAGTCATCAGAACCACGCTTTGGGAAGCGTCTGTCAGAACAGGCTCTGGGCTTGGTCACAGTGGCCTGAAAACTGGAGTGGTTAAGGAACACACTCCTTGTTCTCTTAAGGTATACTGATGCCTTTCTGCCAGAGGGGAATGCACCCCTGATATAGGCGGATTGAGGTCCAGTACAAATATAATGGACGCAATCAAATCATTAGCATCTGCGTCACCTTCGGACAGATCAATGGGGTACATGAAGTAGCGTCCGAGCCTCTAGTAAAGGCATCTTCCTCGTCCTGCGAGTCGGCTCGTGAATCAGAGCTGCGGGACGAGGAAGGAAAGGGGACCCTGCGACTCCATTTTAGGAGGACGGGGACTGAGACCAGATGAAGAATCCTCTGTGAGCTTTGCTGAGCGAGCCGTAGCAGCAGAAGCGCCCTGAGAAGGGGGCTGATGCATGCTCAGCAGTGTCCGGGACAGCTGTCCCCTGGAGAGAGGGATTCTGCCCAAACCGGGGGATCAGCCACCGGAGCCGGAGCAGCTGGAGGGACCACTGATGAGCTTCCAGGCTGAGGGACCACTATGTTAGAGCAAGCATCACAATGTGGTTATGTGCTCGGTACAGACAGATCTACATGCAGTGCAAGCACAGCCTTGCAGCCTTGCTCTGATGTGAGGCATGCTGCAGAAGTGGGGGCTCCTGTCCAGAATGACCCCCAGCAGAGTATATAAACAGAGTATATAAGCAGCTGCACAACCGGAGGTTGTGGCTTGCCAGACCGTTTAACATAGGGACATCTCTGTGCCCTCCAGATCCCCCAGCCCAAGGCCCCCATTTGTCACAATGTGTTATGCAGACATTGAGAACGCCGAGAAAATGGCGCCGGAGCGAGGAGAGGGGGCGGGGCCTACTCAGAGAGCTGGATCCGGAGGACAAATGAGGTATACAGGGGAGGGAATCTTTCCTCAGTGAGGAGTGTCCGTTCCCTGTGCTGAACAGCCGCTGGGCGGAGCCACACTGTCCCACTGCATGACTGACATGCAGGGGGAGTGAAACCGAAAGTAGGCCGCAACTGAAGCCGGGGCCTAGATTTAAACGTGCGGCCAGCGTGCAGGCACCATCGGCGCGGTTCTCCAGTGAAAACTGGAGAACCGGCCGGAAATGTTCACACAGTCATAAAACACACTCTCCCCAAAATATAAAGTACAAGGGACCCCTGGAAAGACCACTGTCTGTGGTAATAACGTCTCAGTATTTAGCTTGTGAGACGCAGGTGCCAGGTCCCTGGGAGGTGAGCGCTCCGTCCGACAGGATCCTGAACAGGGCTGCGGATGGAGACCGGTCTCCTGCAAAGCAGTGAGAACCGTGATGGCTCCCACTTCAAGCCAGAGCCTCAGGGGATGGTGAAGGAGCGCGGCATGTGAAGGCTCCAGCCTTGTAAAATCAACCTTAACAGCACCGCCGACACAGTGGGGTGAGAAGGGACATGCCGGGAGTCCAGATTGGACCCGCTTTTCTTCCAAATCATTGAAATCAAAAATCAAAAACCAAAAATCAGAGGATGCATGTGTGTGTGTGTGACCTCCTGAACACAAAGCATTGAACTGGTTGGATTTGTCATCCGGGGAGTGTATATGCTCGGAGGGAGGAGCTACACTTTTAGTGTAGTACTTTGTGTGTCCTCCGGAGGCAGAAGCTATACACCCATGGTCTGGGTCTCCCATGTCGGAACTATAAGAAAAAGAATTTACGGTAAGTAAACAAAATTCTCTTTTATATATATATATATATATATATATATATATATATATATATATATATATATAAAAGAGAATTTTGTTTACTTACCGTAAATTCTTTTTCTTATAGTTCCGACATGGGAGACCCAGACCATGGGTGTATAGCTTCTGCCTCCGGAGGACACACAAAGTACTACACTAAAAAGTGTAGCTCCTCCCTCCAAGCATATACACCCCCTGGATGACCAAATATAGCCAGTTTAGTGCAAAAGCTGAAGGAGGACATCCACCCACAAGTAGAGATAGAGCAAAACCCGGAACAACCGGAACCTCTGACTACAACAACAGCCGGTGAAAACACACGGAACAAGAAAACTGCCAACAGGCAACAGGGAGGGTGCTGGGTCTCCCATGTCGGAACTATAAGAAAAAGAATTTATGGTAAGTAAACAAAATTCTCTTTTTCTTCATTGTTCCTTATGGGAGACCCAGACCATGGGACGTCTCAAAGCAGTCCATGGGTGGGAAATAAACAGAAAACTGAGAAGTAGGCAAAACCTAACTTCACAAATGGGCGACAGCCGCCTGAAGGATGCGTCTGCCCAAGCTCGCATCTGCCGAAGCATGAGCATGCACTTGGTAGTGCTTTGAAAAGGTGTGCAGACTAGACCAAGTGGCAGCCTGACAGACTTGCTGGGCCGTAGCCTGGTGCCTGAAAGCCCAAGAGGCACCGACAGCTCTGGTCGAGTGTGCCTTGATCCCCGGCGGGGGAGGCACCTGAGTACTCTGGTAGGCATCGGATATGGCCGACCTAATAAAACGAGCTAGGGTCGGTTTAGAAGCCGAGAGACCCTTGCGCTGACCTGTGGTCAGCACAAAAAGAGAGGTGCACCGCCTAAGAGCGGCGGTGCGTGACACATAGATCCGGAGCGCCCGCACCAGATCTAAAGTATGCAACGCTTTCTCAAAGCGATGAACAGGGGCCGGACAAAGGGAAGGCAATGAAATGTCCTGGTTAAGGTGGAAAGGAGACACCACCTTAGGGAGAAAGTCCGGAGTCGGACGGAGAACCACCTTGTCTTGGTGAAAAACCAAAAAAGGTGACTCCGAAGAGAGCGTAGCCAAATCAGAGACTCTCCTGAGAGAAGTTATGGCCACCAGAAAGACGACTTTCTGTGAAAGTCGAAACAAAGAAACTTCCCTAAGAGGCTCAAAGGGGGGTTTCTGTAAGGCCGTGAGGACCAGATTAAGGTCCCAGGGATCCAAAGGCCGCCGGTAAGATGGTATGATGTGAGATGCGCCCTGCATGAAGGTGCGCACTTGAGCCAGTCGGGCGATACGCCGCTGAAAGAACACTGACAGAGCCGAGACCTGTCCCTTAAGAGAATTGAGGGATAGTCCTAGCTGCAGACCGGACTGTAGAAAGGACAGGATGGTTGGCAAGGAAAAGGGCCAAGGAGCATGGCCGGAAGAACGACACCAGGACAGGAAAATTCTCCAAGTCCTGTGGTAAATTTTTGCCGAGGAAGACTTCCGAGCCTGAGTCATAGTGGAGATGACCTCGGAAGGAATGCCTGAAGCCGTCAGGATCCAGGACTCAAGAGCCACGCCGTCAATCTGAGAGCCGCAGAATTCTGGCGGAAAAACGGACCTTGAGAGAGAAGGTCTGGGCAGTCCGGGAGACGCCACGGCACCTCTACGGACAGACGGAGCAGGTCTGGGTACCAAGCTCGCCTGGGCCAGTCTGGGGCGATGAGTATGACCCGACGGCCCTCCATTCTGATCTTGCGCAGGACTCTGGGCAAGAGAGCTAGAGGGGGAAACACGTAAGCCAGACGAAACTGGGACCAATCCTGAACCAGCGCGTCCGCTGCAAAGGTCTGAGGATCGTGGGAGCGAGCCACGTAAACCGGGACCTTATTGTTGTGCCGGGATGCCATTAGATCCACTTCCGGAGTGCCCCACTTGCGGCAGATCGACCGGAACACTGCCTGATGCAGAGCCCACTCGCCGCTGTCCACGGTTTGACGGCTGAGATAATCTGCCTCCCAGTTTTCCACGCCTGGGATATGGACTGCGGATATGGTGGACTTGGAGTCCTCCGTCCACTGCAGGATGCGTTGAACCTCCAACATTGCCAGGCGGCTGCGAGTCCCTCCCTAGTGATTGATGTAGGCAACTGCTGTCGCGTTGTCTGACTGGACTCGAATGTGCTTGCCCGCCAACAAGTGGTGAAAGGCTACGAGAGCTAGGAGCACAGCTCTGATTTCCAGCACATTGATCGAGAGGACTGATTCGGACGGAGTCCAAATGCCCTGTGCTCGGTGGTGGAGAAATACTGCTCCCCAGCCGGAAAGACTGGCATCCGGGATGAGGATCACCCAGGACGGGGTCAGAAAGGAGCGTCCCTGAGACAGAGAGAGAGGCCGAAGCCACCACTGAAGAGAGCTCCTGGCTTGTGGCGACAGAGCCACCAACCTGTGCAAGGAAGAAATTCGCTTGTCCCAACAGCGGAGAATGTCCAGCTGCAGAGGACGCAGATGGAACTGGGCAAAGGGAACCGCTTCCATTGACGCCACCATCTGACCCAGCACCTGCATAAGGTGCCTGATGGAGTGACGGCGGGGCCTCAACAGAGAGCGCACCGCCAGATGGAGGGACTGCTGTTTGACTAAGGGCAGCTTGACAAGTGCCGGCAGAGTTTCGAATTGCATCCCTAGGTACGTGAGTTTTTGGGTCGGGGTCAGAGTGGACTTGGGCAGGTTGACAAGCTACCCGAATTGAACAAGAGTGGCGAGAGTGAGCGAGACACTCCGCTGACAGTCTGTGCTGGATGAAGCCTTGACAAGAAGGTCGTCCAGGTAAGGAATTACTGCCAACCCCTGGAGGTGCAGGACCGCAACCACTGCTGCCATGACCTTGGTGAATACTCGAGGGGCCATGGCTAACCCGAAGGGGAGAGCCACGAATTGGAAATGTTCCTCTCCGATTGCAAAACGTAGCCAACGCTGGTGTGAAACTGCAATTGGCACATGCAGATAGGCATCTCTGATGTCGATGGATGCCAGGAAATCTCCTTGGGTCATTGAGGCAATGACTGATCGCAGAGACTCCATGCGAAAATGCCGCACCTGAACATGCTTGTTGAGAAGCTTGAGATCCAGGATGGGCCGGAAGGAACCGTCCTTTTTGGGAACTAGGAAGAGATTTGAATAGAAACCTCTGAACCGTTCCCTGGCGGGAACCGGCACAATTACTCCGTTGGCCTGCAAGGATGCCACGGCCTGTGAGAAGGCGGCGGCCTAGGAGCAGGGGGGAGTTGACAGAAAAAATCTGTTTGGCGGGCTGGAAGAGAATTCTATCCTGTAGCCGTGGGAGATGATATCCCGCACCCACTGGTCGGAGACGTGTTGAAACCACACGTTGCCAAAGTGGGAGAGCCTGCCACCGACCAAGGACGTTGCTGGCTCGGCCAGATAGTCAAGAGGAGGCTGCCTTGGTGGCAGCAGCTCCTGTGGACCCTTGTGGACGCCGCTTCTTGCGCCAGGTGGGCTTCTGGTCCTTGGCCGAGTTAGTGGACGAGGCCGAGGGCTTAGAGGATGACCAGTTAGAGGAACGAAAGGAACGAAACCTCGACTGGTTCCTGCCCTGGACAGGTTTCCTGGCTTTAGTCTGTGGCAAGGAAGTACTCTTCCCGCCAGTAGCCTCCTTAATTATTTCATCCAGTTGTTCTCCGAACAGCCTGGACCCAGCAAATGGGAGCCCAGCAAGGTACTTCTTTGAGGAAGCATCCGCCTTCCACTCACGAAGCCACAAGATCCTGCGGATAGCGAGGGAATTGGCGGAGGCCACCGCAGTGCGGTGAGAGGCCTCCAGCATGGCAGACATGGCGTAGGCTGAAAAGGCTGAAGCCTGGGAAGTTAAAGCAACCAATTCAGGCATAGAGTCCCTAGTGAGGGTATGCATCTCCTCCAGAGAAGCATAGATGGCTTTGAGAGCCCACACTGCTGCAAAAGATGGGGAGAACGAGGCCCATGTCGCCTCATAGACAGACTTGGCCAGGAGGTCAACCTGGCGGTCAGTGGGATCCTTGAGTGAGGTGCCATCAGCCACTGATACAATTGTCCGGGCTGAGAGTCTAGACACCGGAGGGTCCACCTTTGGTGAGAGAGCCCACTCCTTGACCACCTCTGGTGGAAAAGGAAAACGGTCATCAGAACCACGCTTAGGAAAGCGTTTGTCAGGACAGGCTCTGGGCTTGGACACAGTGGTCTGAAAACTGGAGTGGTTAAAGAACACACTCCTTGGTCTCTTAGGCAAAGTAAACTGGTGCTTTTCTGCCAGAGAGGGTTGCTCCTCTGATACTGGCGGATTGAGGTCCAGTACAGTATTAATGGACGCAATCAAATCACTAACATCTGCATCCCCCTCAGTCAGATCAATGGGGCACATAGAGGTAGCGTCCGAGCCCCCAGTAAAGACATCCTCCTCGTCCTGCGAATCGGCTCGTGAATCGGAGCCGCGGGACGAGGAAGGAGAGGGGTCCCTGCGTTTCCTTTTAGGAGGACGGGGTCTGGGAGCAGATGAAGAATCCTCTGTGAGCTCTGCAGAGCGAGCCGAAGCAGCAGAGGCGCCCTGAGAAGGGGGCTGATGCATGGTCAGCAGAGTCCGGGACAACTCTCCCATGGAGTCGGCGAAGGACTGGGAGATAGATTTAGAAAACACTTCTACCCAAGCCGGGGGTTCAGCCACCGGGGCCGGAGCAGCCTGAGGGACCACTGGGGAGACTCCAGGCTGAGGCACCACCATGTTAGAGCAGGCATCACAATGAGGATATGTGCTCGGTTCAGGCAGTACGAGCTTACATGCAATGCATATTGAGTACAACCTTGCAGCCTTGCTCCTAGTGTGAGACATGCTGCTGAGGTGGAGGCTCTGCAGTAAAGAACACACTCCTTCAGAATGACCCCCAGAGAGTGTATAATAAAGTCCACAACCAGAGGTTGTGGCTTACCAGACCGTTTTGTGTGCCCTCCGGATCCCACAACTCAGACCCCCAGACAGGTTGCAGAGATGCAGCAGCCAGCGCCGATCAGTGTGTGAACGCTGATAAAATGGCGCCGAAGTGAGGAGGGGGGGCGGGGTTTAGTCCAAGAGCGGGAACCGGAGGGCCAAGGGGATATACAGGGGAGGGAAACATCTCCTCAGAGAGGAGTGTCCTCCCCTGTGCTGAGCGGCCGGTGGGCGGCGCCGCACTGTCCCTCTGCATGACTGACATGCAGGGGCAGTGAAACCGAAAGTAGGCCGCAGCTGAAGCCGGGGACTAAATTTTACAGTGCGGCCGGCGAGCAGGCACCCTCGGCGCGGTTCTCAGGGGAAACCCAGAGAACCGGCCGGAAATGTCACCAAAATAACTAACACACTCTCCCCAACAATAAAAAATGCAAGGGACCCCCTGACAATAACGTCTCAATACTTAGCTTGAGAGACGCAGGGCCAGGTCCCTGAGGGATGAGTGCTCCGTCCGGCAGGGTCCTGAGAGGGCTGCGGATGGAGACCGGTCTCCTGCAAAGCAGTGAGAACCGTGCTGGCTCCCACTTCAAGCCAGAGCCCGAGGGATGGTGAAGGAGCACGGCATGTAAAGGCTCCAGCCTTGAAATCAACCTTAACAGCACCGCCGACACAGTGGGGTGAGAAGGGACATGCCGGGGGTCCAGCTTGGACCCGCTTTTCTTCCAACTCTTTAAAATCAAAAATCAGATGAAAATGCATGTGTGATCCTCCTGAACACAAAGCATTGAACTGGCTAGATTTGGTCATCCAGGGGGTGTATATGCTCGGAGGGAGGAGCTACACTTTTTAGTGTAGTACTTTGTGTGTCCTCCGGAGGCAGAAGCTATACACCCATGGTCTGGGTGGTCATGGTCTGGGGTATATATATATATATTAAACATGCATACATTATATATACAAAATTTTATCTATATCTTATATCTATATATATATCTATATATATATATATATATGTATACATAATGTATGTATGCGGGTATTATATATATATACACATATGTATCCACACACACACACATATACACAATGTATGTATTGCGTATGTATATATAATATAATTATATATATATATATATATATATATTATATCTCTATCTATCTATCTATCTATCTATCTATCTATATATATACACACACACCTCTATCCTCCTGTACCTGTTTGTGTCTTGTATTGTTTATGATTATTGCACTTGTCCCTATTTTGTATACCCCTTTCACATGTAAAGGGCCATGGAATTGATGGCGCTATAATAATAAATAATAATAATAATAATAATAATAATAATAATAATACACACACATTATATATATATATATATATATATATATATATATATATATATATATATATATATATATATATATATATATATATATATATATATATATATATATATATATATATATATATATATGTTGCAGTTTGATTTTTTTTTTCCTTACACAGTCACAAAACTGATGCACAACGGAGAATCAATCCTGATGCAACAATTCCAGTGTGACGTCGCCATCTGCTGGCCACATAAAATATGACATGTCTTATGAATGAAAGGTTTTGGCGCCATCTAGTGTTCCCACACATTATTACCATTTTCTTTATTTTTTTAAAATTTTACTTCAATTACACTAACATTTTAAATCCACTTCATCCCATTTAATCTGTAAATCAGAAAAATAGACAATATTTAAAAGGCTCAAAATAAAGAGTCATAGTAGCCTCGAAACATCACTCCAATGTGTTGTGTGCTAGGGGTCTCTTCTGTATAACTTGCTGTACTTCCAGTCTTTAGCGGCAGAGACACCAAGATGGATTAGAGGAAGAGATTTTTAACTCCCCCACAAAACCCACCCCCCCAAAAAAAAAAAAAAAAAAAAAAAAAGAAACTAGATCCCTTCTCTAACCCCTTAAGATGCCGCAGTCAGTATTGATCGAGGCATCTGAGGAGGTTACATAGCTGGGATTGACTTTCTTTACTCGCCATTCTGGCAGAAATCCATCGCTGCACATGGCACAGGTACAGGACGTGTAAATTTGTGGCATGGATCTGATCATCACGATGTAACTGAAATCTTAAGATTCCTTTACAATTGTCTCCAGACTTACACTGCAGCAAACAGAGGACAAAAGAAGGTTTTTGTCACTCTGTATAGGAAGCGTGGGTAGCACAATGACAGGTGCAATGCATGTTTAGAAGAGGAAATAAAAAAAAAAGGAAGTTCCAGCACCTAGAGTGCTGGCAGAATGCTGACATAGTGGGACTGATAGCAATAGAATCAGGACAGTATGTGGACTTTTTAGGCAGATAAGTGCACCAAAAACAGTTTTACCTTGTTGTGGGGGGGGGGGGGGGGCACTGCTATTGTACACCTTTTATGTGACAAATGTAGCTGACGTCCCATCTTACCTGAGTCTCGGTGCCCTGTGAAGTCATCTTCTGGTCCTCAGCCATCACCGCCAGTAACTTCTGTATAAGGGCGACATCTTTTAGGACCGCCTGTAGATTAACCGTCTGCCCGTTGGTGAACATCTGATCCGCCATGCGGTTCACTGGGCGGTAACTGCGCAAAGAAGATAAAAGGGAAAAAAGTCAGAGGATAAGTTCAAGCAGAACCTTCCGTCACAGCGGCGGAGGATCTGAGATACGGCGGGTGGAGAAAACCTACCGAGCGGGAGGGACCACCACCAGATCGAGGAAAAACACGTCTGGAGAGAATTCCTTGCCGATGGACATGCCAGAAAACAGGCACTGCAGGAAGAAGCCTGGATATGGAGCAGAAAACAGTCACAAGGCAGAAATAAAGAATAGTGCAATTAGTCTTTAAGGGATTCAGTCCATAAAGACGATCTGTCACTTTCTATATATGTATAATTTTTTCCCCTGGTGTAAACGCCGCTCTTCTCCTGAATCCGGTGATGTTTTTCTTTTCTTCCTGCGCCTCTCCGTTCTTGAGATATGGCCTCTTCTTCCTTGGACATTAATCTAGTATTTATCCAACTGGGTGTGGTCCTAAAAAAACACTCCCACAGTGATCACACCCACTTGGCTAATAAGACTAGATTTATACACAGGGTAGAAGAGGCCATATCTCGGGAACGGAGAGGCGCAGGAAGAAAAGAAAAACATCGCCGGATTCAGGAGAAGAGCGGCATGTACACAAGGTGAAAAAGAAGATTTTTGTGTACTCACCACAAATTCTCTTATTGGGGGGACACAACACCCACGGTCCTGTGTCCCCCAATGAGAGAGAGAGAAATATATGACAAGTAATAGGTCTACTCCTTAGTATTAGAAAAACAACAGCGCCACCCCTGTCTACAGGTTGTGTCTGGTATTACAGCTTACTTCTATGGACTTAAACTGTAATACCAGACACAACCTCAAGGTAGAGAGGTGGCACTGTTTCTGGAAAAAGGCAGCCATGGATTTTCTAATTCTGGACAGAACCTTTAAGGATTGTATTTAAAATGTGCTGTGTCTTTAAAGGGATTGTCTAGGATCAATATAATATGGACGGAGGTGAGAAATGTCCAATAATTACCACTGCTGCTTAGTTGCTAGCTATGACGTGACCGCTGTAGCGAATAAGTGGTCTCAGCAGAGGGACCCCCTAGGCTGCAGCGTTCACATGTGCAGACTCCACGTTATATCTGCCGCCAATCAGATTTATCAGGCGGCTCTTTTTTTTTTTTTTTTTTTTTTTACAATTAAGAGGTTTTTTCTTTTTTAACTCCCTGACTGCTGTTGTGAAGGTTAACACTACGGGGTGTCAATAAGTTTTGCACAGAGTGAAGGCGCACACTACAAGCAGGGCACTACCTTCATTTTTCCAGAGAGCCTCTACGTGGTCCTTAGTAGTGCTGGGAGTCAAGAAGCCGCGTTCAGTGAGCTCTGTGGTGTCTTCAACTGAAAAAGAAATCAGAAATGGTGAAATACAAGAAAAGTTGTACTTGTACAAAGTTCAGGTGACACAAAAGCCCCACCCTTTATCTAACCGCTGAGATGCCGCAGCCAGCATCGACTGTAGCGTCTAAGGTGGTTAGAAAACTGACATCTCCTTTCTCTCAGATACCGGCCGTTCAACACGGCTCACGTACCACTGCTTCCAATAACCTACAGTCACCGACCGACTGCTTCTGAAAGCTGAGGGTGTCTTACAATTTTGTTAAAATTGTAGCAAATCCTCAACTGTGAGAAGTTTACAAAATGTATAAAACGCATGCGGCATGCCCCGACTCACTTTCCGGGACTCCCGTACTCCTATCTGGATTCTTCTTGGCCACTTTGGAGCTCATCAGGACGGTCAGTTTGCTGTTGTGTTCTTTCCGGACTGCGGAGGCCGGCGCCCTATAAAAAAAATATATATATTATTAATAATAATAATAATAATAATAATAATAATTAATAATAATAATTAGATAGCAATAGTTATATAATAATAATAGTAGCAGCAATAATAATAATAATAATAATAATAATAAAAACCCATAATAATTATATAATAAAATACTAAATAAAAAATGATAATAATAATAATCATAATAATAATAATAATAATAATAATAATAATAAATAAAAACAAAGAGAATTTTGTTTACTTACCGTAAATTCTTTTTCTCATAGTTCCGTATTGGGAGACCCAGACATTGGGTGTATAGCTTCTGCCTCCGGAGGACACACAAAGTACTACACTCAAAAGTGTAGCTCCTCCCTCTGAGCTTATACACCCCCTGGAGAACCAGATCTAGCCAGTTTAGTGCAAAAGCTGAAGGAGAATAGCCACCCACAAGTAAAAACAGAGCAAGAACCGGAACAACCGGAGACCCTGTCTCCAACAACAGCCGGTGATAACACGCGGAACAAGAAACTGCCAACAGGCAACAGGGAGGGTGCTGGGTCTCCCAATACGGAACTATAAGAAAAAGAATTTACGGTAAGTAAACAAAATTCTCTTTTTCTTTATCGTTCCTATGGGAGACCCAGACATTGGGACGTCTCAAAGCAGTCCATGGGTGGGAATAAACAGAAAAACTGAGAAGTAGGCGGAGCCTAACTTCACAAGTGGGCGACAGCCGCCTGAAGGATGCGTCTGCCCAAGCTCGCATCTGCCGAAGCATGAGCATGCACTTGGTAGTGCTTTGAAAAGGTATGCAGGCTAGTCCAAGTGGCAGCCTGACAGACTTACTGAGCCGTAGCCTGGTGCCTGAAAGCCCAAGAGGCACCGACAGCTCTGGTCGAGTGTGCCTTGATCCCCGGCGGGAGAGGTACCTGAGAACTCTGGTAGGCATCCGAAATGGTCGACCTAATCCAACGGGCTAAGGTCGGCTTAGAAGCAGAGAGGCCCTTACGCCGACCTGTGGTTAGCACAAAAAGAGAGGTGCACCGCCTAAGAGCAGCGGTACGAGACACATAGATCCGGAGCGCCCGCACCAGATCCAGAGTATGCAACGCTTTTTCAAAGCGATGAACAGGAGCCGGACAAAAGGAAGGTAGGGTAATGTCCTGGTTAAGGTGGAAAGGAGAAACCACCTTAGGGAGAAAGTCCGGAGTCAGACGGAGAACCACCTTGTCTTGATGAAAAACCAAAAAAGGTGACTCCGAAGAGAGCGCAGCTAAATCAGAGACTCTCCTGAGGGAAGTTATGGCCACTAGAAAGGCCACCTTCTGTGAAAGACGAAACAAAGAAACCTCCCTAAGAGGCTCAAAGGGGGGTTTCTGCAAAACCGTGAGAACCAAATTGAGGTCCCTGGGATCCAAGGGCCGCCGGTAAGGCGGAATGACGTGAGACGCACCTTGCATGAAGGTGCGGACCTGAGCCAGCCGGGTGATACGCCGCTGGAACAGCACTGACAGAGCCGAGACTTGTCCTTTGAGAGAGTTGAGGGACAGTCCCAGCTGCAGACCGGACTGTAGAAAAGACAGAAGGGTCGGCAAGGAAAAAGGCCAAGGAGAATGGCCGGAAGAGCGACAACAGGACAGGAAAATCTTCCAAGTCCTGTGATAGATCTTGGCAGAGGAAAACGTACGGGCCCGAGTCATAGTGGAGATGACTTCAGGGGGGATACCAGAAGCCGTCAGGATCCAGGACTCAAGAGCCACGCCGTCAATCTGAGAGCCGCAGAATTCTGGCGGAAAAACGGACCTTGTGAGAGAAGGTCTGGACGGTCCGGAAGATGCCACGGCACCTCTACGGACAGACGGAGCAGGTCTGGGTACCAAGCTCGCCTGGGCCAGTCCGGAGCAATGAGGATGACTCGACGGCCCTCCATTCTGATCTTGCGCAGAACTCTGGGCAAGAGAGCTAGAGGGGGAAACACGTAGGACAGACGAAACTGGGACCAGTCTTGAACCAGAGCGTCCGCGGCGAAGGCCTGAGGATCGTGGGAGCGAGCCACGTAAACCGGAACCTTGTTGTTGTGACGGGATGCCATGAGGTCCATTTCCGGAGTGCCCCACTTGTGGCAGATTGACTGAAACACTGCCGGATGCAGGGACCACTCGCCACTGTCCACGGTTTGACGGCTGAGATAATCTGCTTCCCAGTTTTCCACGCCTGGGATGTGGACTGCGGATATGGTGGACTTGAAGGATGCGTTGTACCTCTAACATTGCCAGGCGGCTGCGTGTCCCGCCTTGGTGATTGATGTAGGCAACCGCAGTCGCGTTGTCTGACTGGACTCGGATGTGCTTGCCCGCCAACAGGTGGTGAAAGGCTAGGAGAGCTAGAAGCACAGCTCTGGTTTCCAGCACATTGATCGAGAGGGCTGACTCGGACGGAGTCCAAGTGCCCTGCGCTCGGTGGTGGAGACATACCGCTCCCCAGCCGGATAGACTGGCATCCGTGGTGAGGATCACCCAGGACGGGGCCAGGAAGGAGCGCCCCTGAGACAGAGAGAGGGGCCGAAGCCACCACTGAAGAGAGCTCCTGGTCTGTGGCAACAGAGCCACTAACCTGTGCAAGGAGGAAGGCCGCTTGTCCCAACAGCGGAGAATGTCCAGCTGCAGTGGACGCAGATGGAACTGGGCAAAGGGAACAGCCTCCATTGACGCCACCATCTGACCCAGCACCTGCATCAGGTGCCTGATGGAATAACGGCGGGGCCTCAGCAGAGAGCGCACCGCCAGTTGGAGGGACTGCTGTTTGATTAAGGGCAGCTTCACAAGTGCCGGCAGAGTCTCGAACTGCATCCCTAGGTACGTGAGCCTCTAGGTCGTAGTCAGAGTGGATTTGGGCAGATTGACAAGCCACCCGAATTGGGCTAGAGTGGCGAGAGTGAGCGAGACACTCCGCTGACAGTCTGCACTGGATGAAGCCTTGACTAGAAGGTCGTCCAGGTAAGGAATCACTGCCAACCCCTGGAGGTGCAGAACCGCAACCACTGCTGCCATGACCTTGGTGAATACCCGAGGGGCCGTGGCTAACCCGAAGGGGAGAGCCACGAATTGGAAATGTTCCTCTCCGATTGCAAAACGTAGCCAACGCTGGTGTGAAACTGCAATTGGCACATGTAGATAGGCATCTCTGATGTCGATGGATGCCAGGAAATCCCCTTGGGTCATTGAAGCAATGACTGACCGCAGAGACTCCATGCGAAAATGCCGCACCTGAACATGCTTGTTGAGAAGCTTGAGATCCAGGATGGGCCGGAAGGAACCGTCCTTTTTGGGGACTAGGAAGAGATTTGAGTAGAAACCTCTGAACCGTTCCCGGGCGGGAACCGGTACAATTACTCCGTTGGCCTGCAAGGATGCCACAGCCTGAGAGAAGGCGACGGCCTTGGAGCAGGGGGGAGTTGACAGAAAAAATCTGTTTGGCGGCCTGGAAGAGAATTCTATCCTGTAGCCGTGGGAGATGATATCCCGCACCCACTGATCGGAGACTTGTTGATACCACACGTCGCCAAAGTGGGAGAGCCTGCCACCGACTAAGGACGTTGCTGGCGTGGACAGATAGTCAAGAGGAGGCTGCCTTAGTGGCAGCAGCTCCTGCGGTCTTCTGTGGACGCGCTTTTGTGCGCTAGCTGGATTTTTGGTCCTTGGTTGAGTTAGTGGACGAGGCCGAGGGCTTAGAGGACGACCAGTTGGAGGAACGAAAGGAACGAAACCTCGACTGGTTCCTACCCTGGACAGGTTTCCTGGTTTTGGTTTGTGGCATGGAAGTACTCTTCCCGCCAGTAGCCTCCTTAAAAATTTTATCCAGCTGTTCACCGAACAGCCTGGACCCAGCAAAAGGGAGTCCAGCAAGGAACTTCTTTGAGGAAGCATCTGCCTTCCACTCTCGAAGCCACAGGATCCTGCGGATAGCGAGGGAATTAGCCGATGCCACCGCAGTGCGGTGAGAAGCCTCCAGCATGGCAGACATGGCATAGGATGAAAAAGCTGAAGCTTGGGAAGTTAAGGCAACCATTTCGGGCATAGATTCCCTGGCGAGGGAATGCATCTCCTCTGGAGAAGCAGAGATGGCTTTGAGAGCCCACACTGCTGCAAAAGTTGGGGAGAACGAGGCCCCTGCCGCCTCATATACAGATTTGGCCAGAAGGTCGACCTGGCGGTCAATGGAATCCTTGAGAGGTGCCATCAGCCACTGATACAACGGTCCGGGCTGAGAGTCTAGACACCGGGGGGTCTACCTTTGGTGAATGAGCCCACTCCTTGACCACCTCAGGTGGAAAGGGAAAACGGTCATCAGAACCGCGCTTTGGGAAGAGTTTGTCAGGACAGGCCCTAGGCTTGGTCACAGCGGCCTGAAAACTGGAGTGGTTAAAGAACACACTCTTTGTCCTCTTAGGTGAGGTAAACTGGTCCTTTTCTGCCAGAGAGGGTTGCTCCTCTGATACTGGCGGATTGAGCTCCAGTACAGAATTAATGGACGCAATCAAATCACTAACATCTGAGTCACTTTCGGACAGATCAATGGGGCACATGGAGTTAGCCTCCGAGCCCCCTGTAAAGGCATCTTCCTCGTCCCGCGAGTCAGCTTCTGAAACAGAGCCGCGGGACGAGGAAGCAGAGGGAGCCCTGCGTCTCCTCTTAGGAGGACGGGGTCTGGGACCAGATGATGAATCCTCTGTGAGCTCCGCTGAGAGAGCCCTAGCAGCAGAGGCACCCTGTGAAGGGGGCTGATGCATGTTCAGCAAAGTCCTGGACAGCTGTCCCATGGAGTCGGCAAAAGACTGGGAGATAGACCTAGAAAAGGATTCTACTCAAGCCGGGGGTTCAGCCACAGGGACCGGAGCAGCCTGAGAGACCACTGGGGGGGCGATTCCAGGCTGAGGCATCGTCAGGATAGAGCAGACATCACAATGTGGATAGGTGCTCGGTTCAGGCAGTAGGAGCTTACATGCAGCGCATACTGAATACAGCTTTGGAGTCTTGCTCCTCGTGTGAGACATGCTGCTGGAGTGGGGGCTCTGCCAGAATGACCCCCAGAGAGTATATACAGAAGGTCCACAACCGGAGGTTGTGGCTTACCAGACCGCTGGAGCAGTTTGTGTGCCCTCCAGATCCCAAAGCCCGGACCCCCAAGCACCTCAGCAGGGATGCTGCAGCCAGTGCTGATCGCCGGGAAAACGCTGAGAAAATGGCGCCGGAGCGAAGAGAGGGGGCGGGACTCACTCTGGGAGCGGGATCTGGAGGGCCATAGAGACCTACAGGGGAGGAGACATGAACTCAGTGAGGAGTGTCTCTCCCCTGTGTAGAACGGCCGCTGGGCGGAGCCGCACTGTCCCTCTGCATGAATGACATGTGAGGGCAGTGAAACCGAAAGTAGGCCTCCGGCGAAGCCGGGGCCTAAATTTGAGCGGTGCGGCCGGCGCGCAGGCACCATCGGTGCGGTTCTCAGGCGACAGCCAGAGAACCCGCCGGAAATGTCATAAAAATCACTCAGCACACTCTCCCACTACAATCAAGTACAGGGACCCCCAATATATAAACGTCTCAGGTACTTAGCTTGCTGAGACGCAGGGTTCCAAGTCCCTGGGGATGAGTGCTCCGGTCCAGCAGGATCCTGAAGGGCTGCGGATGGAGACCGGTCTCCTGCCAAGCATGGAGAACCGTGCTGGCTCCCACTTCAAGCCAGAGCCCAGGAGGGATGGTGAAGGAGCACGGCATGTAAGGCTCCAGCCTTGGAATCAACCTTAACAGCACCGCCGACACAGTGGGGTGAGAAGGGACATGCCGAGGGTCCAGGCTTGGACCCGCTTTTCTTCAACCTCTTTCCAAAAATGAAAAATCAGATAAGAATGCATGTGTGGATGTATGCCTTCTGAACACAAAGCGATAAACTGGCTAGATCCGGTTCTCCAGGGGGTGTATAAGCTCAGAGGGAGGAGCTACACTTTTGAGTGTAGTAGTTTGTGTGTCCTCCGGAGGCAGAAGCTATACACCTAATGTCTGGGTCACCCATAGGAACGATAAAGAAAATAGTAATTGTATTATAATAATGATAATAATAATAAAAATAATAATAAAAAATAATAAGAATAATAATAGATATATTAATAATAAATAAAAACATAATAGTAATAATTATATAATAAAAATACTAAAAATGATGATAATAATAATAAAAAAATAAACATAATAGTAATTGTATAATAATAATAATTATACTAAATAATAATGATAACAATAATAATAATAATATAATATTAATATGTATATAATAATAATAATGATAAAAAAAACATACTAAGAAAAATTATATAATAGTAATTATATAATAATAATAAAAAAAAAAAATACTACTACTAATAATAAGCCTCAAATGTAAGAAATAAAATAAAATATAAAAC
This sequence comes from Anomaloglossus baeobatrachus, assembly GCF_048569485.1. Classification (NCBI taxonomy): domain Eukaryota; kingdom Metazoa; phylum Chordata; class Amphibia; order Anura; family Aromobatidae; genus Anomaloglossus; species Anomaloglossus baeobatrachus. The sequence goes on along the minus strand of NC_134353.1, from coordinate 54,619,612 downwards.
AAAAATTCCCATTTCACTGGTATTTTATTGTGTTGTGTGGGGATGAAGACCGGATTTCCTGATGGTCAAGGGGATCAATGCCAACTTACTAGTGAAATAAAGCAGTGGGGTTGTTATAACTTAGAGAATAATCTTGAATAGTGGTGGAGGGGTGAAATATAGTTTCCCTGGTGGTCTAGTGTAGGGAGGAAATAAGGATATAGTGCAGCGTAGGACTTAATTCCACCTTCCTTGATGATCTATAGTAGCGAGAGGGATCGTTATCTGCACCTTTAATTATCTAGGACTATGGTGGATTAATGCTGGTGTCCCTGGTGGTCTAGTGCAAGGTGTGGTCTAGGGTAGTATGAGGGGAGAAGTTACCTCCTTAGCTGCTGCTTGATAACAGTGTAGGGACTGATGGAGTCTTGATAGCGGACTTTGAGTAGAGGTGCAGGGACAATTCCTACTATCCTGGTGGTCAAGGGCAGGGAATGTTATGCTAACTTCCTAATGGTGGTGCATGACCTGCCAGATTCCTTATAAGGGGGTATATTAATATCCATATTGCTGATTATATACATTGCCTTGCGAAAGTATTCGGCCCCCTTGAATTTTTCAGCCTTTTCCCACATTTCAGGCTTCAAACATGAAGATAAAAATGTTAATGTTTTGGTGAAGAATCAACAACAAGTGGGACACAATTGTGAAGTTGAACGATATTTAATTGTTTATTTTAAACTTTTTTAAACAATAAATAACTGAAAATTGGGGCGTGCAATATTATTCATCCCCTTTACTTTCAGTGCAGCAAACTCACTCCAGAAGTTGATTGAGGATCTCTGAATGATCCAATGTTGTCCTAAATGACTGATGATGATAAATTTAAGCCCCTGTGTGTAATCAAGTCTCCGTATAAATGCACCTGCTCTGTGATAGTCTCAGGGTTCTGTGTAAAGCACAGAGAGCATCATGAAGACCAAGGAACACAACAGGCAGGTCCGTGATACTGTTGTGGAGAAGTTTAAAGCTGGATTTGGTTACAAAAAGATTTCCAAAACTTAAAACATCCCAAGAAGCACGTACAAGCGATCATATTGAAATGGAAGGAGTATCATACCACTGCAAATCTACCAAGACCCGGCCGTCCATCCAAACGGTCATCTCACACAAGGAGAAGACTGATCAGAGATGCAGCCAAGAGGCCCATGATCACTTTAGATGAACTGCAGAGATCTACAGCTGAGGTGGGAGAGTCTGTCCATAGGACAACAATCAGTCATACACTGCACAAACCTTGCCTTTATGGAAGAGTGGCAAGAAGGAAGCCATTTCTCAAAGATATCCATAAAAAGTGTCGTTTAAAGTTTGCCACAAGCCACCTGGGAGACACCAAACATGTGGAAGAAGGTGCTCTGGTCAGATGAAACCAACATCAAACTATTTGGGCACAATGCCAAACGATATGTTTGGCGTAAAAGCAACAGCTCATCACCCTGAACACACCATCCCCACTGTCAAACATGGTGGTGGCAGCATCATGGTTTGGGCCTGCTTTTCAGCAGGGACAGGGAAGATGGTTAAAATTGATGGGAAGATGGATGGAGCCAAACACAGGACCATACTTGAAGAAAACCTGTTGGCGTCTGCAAAAGACCTGAGACTGGGACGGAGATTTGTCTTCCAACAAGACAATGATCTAAAACATAAAGCAAAATCTACAATAGAATGGTTCACAAATAAACGTATCCAGGTGTTAGAATGGCCAAGTCACAGTCCAGACCTGAACCCAATCGAGAATCTGTGGAAAGAGCTGAAAACTGCTGTTCACAAACGCCTCCATCCAACCTCACTCAGATCCAGCTGTTTACAAAGGAAGAATGAGCAAGAATTTCAGTCTCTCGATGAGAAAAAACTGATAGACACATACCCTATGCCCATCCTTCCTTGGTGATCTATAGTATGGGGGGGATTAATATCTGCACACCTGATTATCTATGGCAATGAATAAGCTAGTGCCTGGTGTTCCAGGGAATTGAAAAAGTTCTATGTCAACCTCCCTGGTGGTCTGGAGAAGTAAAGGATTAACGCCAACTTAAATTCTGACCCAGAGTAGTGGTTAGATGTGATGCCTACTTTCCTGGTGGTCATAGGCTGCGAAAGATTGTTATACGAATGTCCCTGGTGATCTAGGGTCGTGCAGGTCTTAATATCCGCTTCCTTACAATTGTATAGTCATGAAGGGGATTAAAAATATCTGCACCCCTGATTCACTGGTCTACAAAAAAAAAAAATTCTGGCATGGACTTTAAGAACAGTTTTAGACTAATTTGAGGGCGCTGAATTAAGATCTGATCTTATTTTTCCATCACATCCCGTTTTTGCACTATAGGTATATATCCCATTTTCATGAATTCCATGAAAATTATAAGTAGGGTATCAAAAGTGCCGGTTTCTACGGTTCACTAAGGTAAATTTAGTCTTCATTTGGTCTCCCTATAAATGTGAGAATATCTTTGTTTTCCTTGAACATGCATAATTCCCATTTGTTATGATAAGAAAGTAAACAAACAGTTTTCAACGTACACAACGGTCGTGTGCAGGTACTGTTTTATTTATTGAAATTTTCAATTTTGATATTTATTGTTTTTATCCTGCTATTTTTCTGTTTTTTGTTTGTGAATCAATACTTAAGGTGTGAGGGGGGGGACAGAAATTCAATGAACAACTCAGGTAGCTAACAACTTATCTTGTACTAGCTGTACTACTCGGCTTCACCCGGGTTAATAACTGCTGTTAACAAAATAGAATTTATTAACATTCCCGGGATAGAATGTATAAATAGAATGTATTAACGCCCGGGATAGTAACTGTCTCTCTGTTTCTCTCCCATTCTCTGTCTGTCTCCCCCTCTGTATATATCTCTCTGTCTCTCTCTCTTTGTCTGTCTGTCCCTTTCCCCGTCTGTCCCTTTCCCAGTCTGTCCCTTTCCCCGTCTGTCCCTTTCCCCGTCTGTCCCTTTCCCCGTCTGTCCCTTTCCCCGTCTGTCCCTTTCCCCGTCTGTCCCTTTCCCCGTCTGTCCCTTTCCCCGTCTGTCCCTTTCCCCGTCTGTCCCTGTCTGTCTCTTTCCCTCTCTGTCCCTGTCTGTCTCTTTCCCTCTCTGTCCCTGTCTGTCTCTTTCCCTCTCTGTCCCTGTCTGTCTCTTTCCCTCTCTGTCCCTGTCTGTCTCTTTCCCTCTCTGTCCCTGTCTGTCTCTTTCCCTCTCTGTCCCTGTCTGTCTCTTTCCCTCTCTGTCCCTGTCTGTCTCTTTCCCTCTCTGTCCCTGTCTGTCTCTTTTCCTCTCTGTCCCTGTCTGTCTCTTTCCCGGTCTGTCCCTGTCTGTCTCTTTCCCTCTCTGTCCCTGTCTGTCTCTTTCCCTCTCTGTCCCTGTCTGTCTCTTTCCCTCTCTGTCCCTGTCTGTCTCTTTCCCTCTCTGTCCCTGTCTGTCTCTTTCCCTGTCTGTCCCTGTCTGTCTCTTTCCCTGTCTGTCCCTGTCTGTCTCTTTCCCTCTCTGTCCCTGTCTGTCTCTTTCCCTGTCTGTCCCTGTCTGTCTCTTTCCCTGTCTGTCCCTGTCTGTCTCTTTCCCTCTCTGTCCCTGTCTGTCTCTTTCCCTGTCTGTCCCTGTCTGTCTCTTTCCCTGTCTGTCCCTGTCTGTCTCTTTCCCTGTCTGTCCCTGTCTGTCTCTTTCCATGTCTGTCCCTGTCTGTCTCTTTCCCTGTCTGTCTCTTTCCCTGTCTGTCCCTGTCTGTCTCTTTTCCTGTCTGTCCCTGTCTGTCTCTTTCCCTGTCTGCCCCTGTCTGTCTCTTTCCCTGTCTGTCCCTGTCTGTCTCTTTTCCTGTCTGTCCCTGTCTGTCTCTTTCCCTGTCTGCCCCTGTCTGTCTCTTTCCCTGTCTGTCCCTGTCTGTCTCTTTCCCTGTCTGTCCCTGTCTGTCTCTTTCCCTGTCTGTCCCTGTCTGTCTCTTTCCCTGTCTGTCCCTGTCTGTCTCTTTTCCTGTCTGTCCCTGTCTGTCTCTTTCCCTGTCTGCCCCTGTCTGTCTCTTTCCCTGTCTGTCCCTGTCTGTCTCTTTCCCTGTCTGTCCCTGTCTGTCTCTTTCCCTGTCTGTCCCTGTCTGTCTCTTTTCCTGTCTGTCCCTGTCTGTCTCTTTCCCTGTCTGCCCCTGTCTGTCTCTTTCCCTGTCTGTCCCTGTCTGTCTCTTTCCCTGTCTGTCCCTGTCTGTCTCTTTCCCTGTCTGTCCCTGTCTGTCTCTTTCCCTGTCTGTCCCTGTCTGTCTCTTTCCCTGTCTTTCCCTGTCCGTCTCTTTCCCTCTGTTTCCCTGTGTCTCTTTCCCTGTGTCTCTTTCCCTGTGTCTGTCTCTTTCCCTGTGTCTGTCTCTTTCCCTGTGTCTGTCTCTTTCCCTGTGTCTGTCTCTTTCCCTGTGTCTGTCTCTTTCCCTGTGTCTGTCTCTTTCCCTGTGTCTGTCTCTTTCCCTGTGTCTGTCTCTTTCCCTGTGTCTGTCTCTTTCCCTGTGTCTGTCTCTTTCCCTGTGTCTGTCTCTTTCCCTGTGTCTGTCTCTTTCCCTGGCTGCATTGTGACACGCCAACATTCCATATAAGGGCGTGGCTGCGCATTCTTCTGAAGTTCTGGCTGCATTGTGGCTCCCAGCTCCATTCGCTTTAATGGAGGCAGGTTTTTTGGCGAATAATTGTAAAGCGCGGGGTTAAAATTTCCCCTCAAAACATAGCCTATGACACTCTCGGGGTCCAGACGTGTGAGTGTGTAAAATTTTGTGGCTGTAGCTGCGACGGTGCGGATGCCAATCCCGGACATACAGTGCCTACAAGTAGTATTCAACCCCCTGCAGATTTAGCAGGTTTACACATTCGGAATTAACTTGGCATTGTGACATTTGGACTGTAGATCAGCCTGGAAGTGTGAAATGTAGCAAAAAAGAATGTTATTTCTTTTTTTATTTTTTTTTTAAATTGTGAAAAGTTTATTCAGAGGGTCATTTATTATTCAACCCCTCAAACCACCAGAATTCTGTTTGGTTCCCCTAAAGTATTAAGAAGTATTTCAGGCACAAAGAACAATGAGCTTCACGTTTGGATTAATTATCTTTTTCCAGCCTTTTCTGACTAATTAAGACCCTCCCCAAACTTGTGAACAGCACTCATACATGGTCAACATGGGAAAGACAAAGGAGCATTCCAAGGCCATCAGAGACAAGATCGTGGAGGGTCACAAGGCTGGCAAGGGGTACAAAACCCTTTCCAAGGAGTTGGGCCTACCTGTCTCCACTGTTGGGAGCATCATCCGGAAGTGGAAGGCTTATGGATCTACTGTTAGCCTTCCAAGGCCTGGACAGCCTTTGAAAGTTTCCTCCCGTGCCGAGGCCAGGCTTGTCCGAAGAGTCAAGGCTAACCCAAGGACAACAAGGAAGGAGCTCCGGGAAGATCTCATGGCAGTGGGGAAATTGGTTTCAGTCAATACCATAAGTAACGTACTCCACCGCAATGGTCTCCGTTCCAGACGAGCCCGTAAGGTACCTCTACTTTCAAAGCGTCATGTCAAGGCTCGTCTACAGTTTGCTCATGATCACTTGGAGGACTCTGAGACAGACTGGTTCAAGGTTCTCTGGTCTGATGAGACCAAGATCGAGATCTTTGGTGCCAACCACACACGTGATGTTTGGAGACTGGATGGCACTGCATACGACTCCAAGAATACCATCCCTACAGTCAAGCATGGTGGTGGCAGCATCATGCTGTGGGGCTGTTTCTCAGCCAAGGGGCCTGGCCATCTGGTCCGCATCCATGGGAAGATGGATAGCATGGCCTACCTGGAGATTTTGGCCAAGAACCTCCGCTCCTCCATCAAGGATCTTAAGATGGGTCGTCATTTCATCTTCCAACAAGACAACGACCCAAAGCACACAGCCAAGAAAACCAAGGCCTGGTTCAAGAGGGAAAAAATCAAGGTGTTGCAGTGGCCTAGTCAGTCTCCTGACCTTAACCCAATTGAAAACTTGTGGAAGGAGCTCAAGATTAAAGTCCACATGAGACACCCAAAGAACCTAGATAACTTGGAGAAGATCTGCATGGAGGAGTGGGCCAAGATAACTCCAGAGACCTGTGCCGGCCTCATCAGGTCTTATAAAAGACGATTATTAGCTGTAATTGCAAACAAGGGTTATTCCACAAAATATTAAACCTAGGGGTTGAATAATAATTGACCCACACTTTTATGTTGAAAATTTATTAAAATTTAACTGAGCAACATAACTTGTTGGTTTGTAAGATTTATGCATCTGTTAATAAATCCTGCTCTTGTTTGAAGTTTGCAGGCTCTAACTTATTTGCATCTTATCCAACCTGCTAAATCTGCAGGGGGTTGAATACTACTTGTAGGCACTGTACATACATACATACACACACTCAGCTTTATATATTAGATTTCTCTGCAGGATGTTTTGCTGATCTAACAATGGTCTCTACATCTCACAGAAGACAGTGCTCAAATGATCCAAATATTTATTGCTACATCTGTGGAAACGTTACTGTGAAGACTCAGAGGCACAACATTACTGACTTTGTTAAGAGGGTGTATTTTGCGTACTTCAAAAGTAAAACTTGTAGACCAAGACAAGCATTGGGCTCCTCACAAAGTGTGCAAAATCCGTATTGAGAGCTTGAGATCATGGTCTCAAGGAAAGAATGCTAAACTTCAGCTTGGAGTTCCTATGGTTTGGAGAGAACCAAGCAATCATTTAGAAGACTGCTATTTCTGACTTGTCGATGTAAAAGGTTTCAATAAGAAAAACAAGCAATATTTGCAACACCCGAGTATCCCTTCAGCTATTTGACCAGTTGCCCATAATGAAGACATACCTGTTCCAAAATATACTGGGCTTCCAAAAAAAAAAAAATATATACAAAATGTAGTACCTAAAATCATGTGTTTTTATCATAAAACATTCGATATCAGTAATTTTCATCACAAATTGAAAATATCTCGAAATCCTAATGTGATAGCTAAAAACGGAGTTCATATTCGTAATCAGCAGGCAAAATTGACTAAAAATATGTTTAGTGAATAACAGGTTCCCTGATGGTCTGGAGGGGTTTAATGCCAATTTTGCTAAGGTAACTTGAAGATTCTCGTCTCCTTCCTTGGCGGAATGGAGGGCGGAATGGAGGGCGGAATGGAGGGCGGAATGGAGGGCGGAATGGAGATGGAGGGCGGAATGGAGGGCGGAATGGAGATGGAGGGCGGAATGGAGGGCGGAATGGAGATGGAGGGCGGAATGGAGGGCGGAATGGAGGGCGGAATGGAGATGGAGGGCGGGATGGAGGGCGGGATGGAGGGCGGGATGAAGGGCGGGATGGAGGGCGGAATGGAGGGCGGAATGGAGATGGAGGGCGGAATGGAGATGGAGGGCGGAATGGAGGGCGGAATGGAGATGGGGGGGTGGAATGGAGATGGGGGGGCGGAATGGAGATGGGGGGCGGAATGGAGATGGGGGGCGGAATGGAGATGGGGGGCGGAATGGAGATGGGGGGGCGGAATGGAGATGGGGGGGCGGAATGGAGATGGGGGGGCGGAATGGAGATGGGGGGGCGGAATGGAGATGGGGGGCGGAATGGAGATGGGGGGCGGAATGGAGGGCGGAATGGAGATGGAGGGCGGAGTGGAGATGGAGGGCGGAGTGGAGATGGAGGGCGGAATGGAGATGGAGGGCGGAATGGAGATGGGGGGGCGGAATGGAGATGGGGGGCGGAATGGAGATGGGGGGCGGAATGGAGGGCGGAATGGAGATGGAGGGCGGAGTGGAGATGGAGGGCGGAGTGGAGATGGAGGGCGGAATGGAGATGGAGGGCGGAATGGAGATGGAGGGCGGAATGGAAATGGAGGGCGGAATGGAGATGGAGGGCGGAATGGAGGGCGGAATGGAGGGCGGAATGGAGATGGAGGGCGGAATGGAGGGCGGAATGGAGATGGAGGGCGGAATGGAGGGCGGAATGGAGATGGAGGGCGGAATGGAGGGCGGAATGGAGATGGAGGGCGGAATGGAGGGCGGAATGGAGGGCGGAATGGAGGGCGGAATGGAGGGCGGAATGGAGGGCGGAATGGAGGGCGGAATGGAGGGCGGAATGGAGGGCGGAATGGAGGGCGGAATGGAGGGCGGAATGGAGGGCGGAATGGAGGGCGGAATGGAGATGGAGGGCGGAATGGAAATGGAGGGCGGAATGGAAATGGAGGGCGGAATGGAGATGGAGGGTGTGAGGGAAATCCTGGGATATTAAGAGGAATGATGATGTCCAGTCATCATTTTTCTCATCACCCCCTGAGGGCAACCCCCCTCCCTTGTCCCTTCACACACTGAGGTACTTTTCAGATGCCCAGCATCTGGAAAGGTGTGAAATCCCACTTACACCTCCAACAGCCATCTCCTCTGATATGGAGATTGCTTGTTCTCTCAGGCCTTTAAAACCAAGAGAGAGAAGAAGACCCCCTGGGAGTTGTGTCCACTCATCAAAGAAAGTGGACAGTGACCTAGCAAAACCAAAAGGAAGCTAGTCACCGCAGGAGAGCATACTGCTGGCTCCGTAATATCATACCCAGTTATGATATTACCGTGCGTCTCAGCCATACACCCTCTACATCGTTAGAATGGGGACTTCGAGCCGAATCTGTGCATATCCTCGAAGTCTATATGGCACCCTGGGGCGGCGAGATATAGAGAACTGCTAGTAGGAGTCCGGTAAATGAGCCGTGCTTGGACTCAAAATGCAGAGGGGACCCGGGCGGATCTGATGACACCAGAACCGTCCCGATTGGACCTCCCAGTCCGGAGTTACGGGTAATAGGCCCTTCTGGGATATTACTCTGACTCAATGCAGGGGGAGTGGCAGTGCTTCCCTGTGAGGTCACTAAGGTAGGAGGGGACCTGGATTTGCCCAGGTTGATAACCCCAATTTGGCCATTTTCCAGTGTTCTTTTGCTCGCGGGTCTGGTCAGGGAAGACCTGTGAGGGAGATCCTGGAAACCTGGTCCACGGCGCCCCCCTGTGGCCAGACGCACAAGGTAACTGCTCGAACTGTGTATGCCTGTTTGTAAACCATGCTTTGATTGTAACTGTACTCTGACCTATGTATATCCTGTAGATCCCCTTTTGTATATATTGTAGTTTCTAGTGTGGCTTAGGCCGATTAAATTATATAATTAATCTTGGGCTGTTCTGTTATCTCGAGCTTGAATCCCACGTCTGTGTGTTCGGCTAATAGTTACCGTGAAGCGGTTGGTGGCAGCGAGTTGTGCCAAGGATTATTGTGGGGAGGCCAGTGAGATTCGGGGAGATTTTATATATTCCGCCCGCGGAGGTCGGGGGAATATATACCCTACTCTCACCGGGGACCCTTCAATAATCGGCATAAGTAGTATAGCGGCCTCCTTGCTTATTGTCGGGCAATTCCATAATTGGCCAGACTATAAGAGGGGCGCTAGAGAGCGCGTCACGTGCTCTGTCTGTCGGTCGGGAGGTATAAAGGAGGGGTGACCCCCACTTGTTACCCCCCGATCGTGACATTGGTGGCCAGCACGGGGGATTTCTGAGTGACCCTCCCTGGTGGTTCCTGACATATTGGTGGCATAGCGGTGGGATCGAGATAATAGTGTGTGTGAGTGTGAGACTCATACTCCCAGACACTAAAGACTGCCTGCAGCAGCTGTGGCTGCTGGGGTCTTCAGACCAGACCAACACTAGAGTGTCAGAGTGCAGATACTGTGCAGTGTGTGGAGGCATCAGGTGTCAGTTCTGTGTCAGTGACCAAAGTCTGCAACAATGGCTGAGAGCACCAGGAGCAAAGCCAAAGGAATGGCTCAGCCCAGAGACGATGAGGAGGTTGTCCACGAGTCCTCCAGGAGCCCGACGCCAGAGAACAGCTCTGCAGAGGACATCGCACAACCTGGCACTGCTGGACAAAATGAGGAGGAGCTCGCCCAAGGGTCCTCAACGAGCCAGATGCCAGTCCTCCGCTCTGAAATGGACAGTGAATCACCTGGCTCTGCAGTGTGCCGCAGATCACCCCTTGCAAATCCCTCCGGCCTGAGAGGTTCGGAGGCCCTCCTTCAAGCTGCTATGGTCAGTCTTATAGCTGGAAACCGGGGTACCTACGAGATACTCATGGCAGAGCATGGGCGTCTGGCAGCGCAGGAGGCAGCGGAGCGAGAGCGACAGGCAGAGCGTGAAGCTGCGGAGCGACAGCAAAGGGCAGAGCGTGAAGCTGCGGAGCGACAGCAAAGGGCAGAGCGTGAGGCTGCGGAGCGCCAGGCAGAGCGTGAGGCTGCGGAGCGACAGCAACAGGCAGACCGTGACCACCAGCTGCAGCTAGCTCAGCTCCGGCCCTCATCAGCCACCCGTGACCTTCAAGACACCAAACTTCCAAAGGTCCGTGTTGAGGACTTCCCAGTGCTGGAGAAGGATGGAGACTTAGACTCTTTCCTGACTGCTTTTGAACGGACTTGCCTGCAGCACCATCTGGACAAGGACCAGTGGGCCAAATACCTGACCCCCCGTTTAAGGGGTAAGGCCCTGGAAATCCTTGGGGACTTGCCTACTGAGGCAGATCAGGGCTACGACACCATCAAGCGGGCCCTGATCCAACAGTACAACCTCACTCCGGAGTCCTACCGCAAGAAGTTCCGGACCCTGCAGAAGGGACCAAAGGACTCCTGGGCTGACCACCGGCGGGCACTTGCCCGAGCTGCCGACCACTGGACCCAAGGCCTGCAGCTTTCCACCGGACCAGAGATCCTAGACTTGGTCATCACAGAGCAACTCTTGTGGAACTGCCCTGAGGATCTCCGCCAGTTCATCCGAGACCAGAAGCCAAAGGGGTCCACGGCTACAGCTGCCCTGGCCGATGACTACACCAACAATCGGGCTCCTGAGGCCAGGAGAGCAGCCACCAACAGCACCTGGAGAGGGGGTAAGATGAATTCTGCGACTGCCCCACCTGCCCCTAGACCGCAGGGGGTGTCCCCCTCGACTCCCCTCTCCAGGCCCGTGGCAGAACCAAGACGGTGCCACCAGTGCAACCAACCTGGACACTTCAAGGCCATGTGCCCTCAGCGTCCCAAGGCCCCGTCCCCGTCCCAAGGGCCGCCCAAGGTGTATTGTGTGGGTGGGGGTGGTGGTAGGTCCCTGGACAGCTTCCAACCTGTCACCGTCGGCCAGTGTGTGACCATAGGACTGCGAGACAGCGCCTCGGAGGTGACTCTGGTGCGGCCTGAGATGGTGTCCCCCCAAGACTTAGTACCTGGAAAAACCCTCGCTGTCTCCGAGATTGGAGGCATTGACCCGGCGCTGCCCGTTGCTGGCCTTTATTTGGACTGGGGCGCAGGGCGAGGGGTGAGGGAGGTGGGGGTAACTGATCGGATCCCTGCAAACGTGCTACTTGGGACAGATTTGGGGCAGATAACCTCCCAGTTTGGGCCCCCCCAAGGGCTGAACCTTCAGCCAGTACTGACATGACCCCGGACAATGTTAATGTGTTATCTATGAATGATGTAAGGGAGGAGGGAGTGAACTCTGATTTTTCTGCTTGCACAGACACCATAGACACACACACAGCTGCAGCTGTGACAGGGGAGGGGGTCAGAGAAAGGTGTGACAATGCCTCTACAAGTGATCAGCCAGTGAGCTGGGATCTGTTGCCCTCTGCAGGGATAAGCAGAGAGCAGGGTGCTGCAGGGGGAGGACCAGTGTGTGGGGTGGGGGCTACCACAGCAAATGTGGGGTCCCCAGAGATTTCACAGCGGGGTTCTGTTGCTGCAGGGGGGGAACAGGCAGGTGAGATTGGGGCCGGTCCCGGAGCGGAAGTGCTCCCAGGTAAGATCTCGGTGCAGGGTTCCCCCACAACCGTGGTGCCAGGAAGTCAGGTAGGTCTGCCTGAACCGGCGACTTGGTCAGGAACGGAGGAGGAGCAGGCACGACCCACGGTCGCAGCGGCCGTGGCCGCTGTCACCCGCAGTGGGCGTGCTGGAAGCCAAGGGGCCTCCCGGAGGTCCGGTAGCTCTTCTCCTTCTGACCAAGTGGCAGCCGAGTCAGGAGGAGGCCAGGACACAGGTCCCGGAGTACTGACTGAAGATGTGACAGTCTCGTCGATACTGGCCACATCTAGTCAGGAGTTTCAGGCAGCGTTAGAAGCTGACGACAGCCTGAAAGCTCTTAAGGAGCAGGCGGCACAGCCTCCCTCGGACTCGGACCCGGAGCGAGTGGTCTGGGACCAAGGACAGCTGTACCGGGTCACGGTCCAGCAGGGTTCACCGGAGGCGTGGCCCAGGGACCGACAGTTGGTGGTACCCTATCTGTTCCGGATGGAGTTGTTGCGGATCGCACATGAGATTCCGATGGCCGGACACCTAGGGATCGCTAAGACCAAGGCCAGGTTAAACCAGCATTTCTACTGGCCAAAAATGGGGGCCGATGTGGCTGCCTACTGCCGTTCGTGTGACATCTGTCAGAGAGTGGGGAAGGCGGGGCCACACCCCAAAGCCCCACTGGTATCTCTGCCCATCATCGATGAGCCTTTCCGGAGGGTGGCTGTGGATCTGGTCGTCCCGCTGGCCATCCCCAGCAGCTCCAGGAAACGCTTCATACTGACGGTAGTGGACTATGCCACCCGGTACCCTGAAGCAGTGGCCTTGTCGTCCATTCGGGCTGACAAGGTGGCCACCGCATTGCTGGAGATTTTCTCCCGAGTGGGTTTTCCCCAGGAAATGCTCACTGACTGGGGGACCCAATTCATGTCACAGCTGATGGAGGCCCTCTATAAGCAAGTCCAGGTGCAACATCTGGTGGCCAGCCCGTACCATCCACAGACTAATGGCCTGTGTGAGCGGTTCAATGGCACCTTAAAGCAGATGCTTAAGATGTTGGTCGACTCCCATGGGCGTGACTGGGAGCGGTATCTCCCACACCTGTTATTTGCTTACCGGGAGGTCCCACAGGCCTCAACGGGATTCTCACCGTTTGAGCTCCTGTACGGGCGACGTGTGCAGGGCCCCCTGGCTCTGGTGAAAGAGGCTTGGGAAGGGGATTTTGCCACCCCTGGAGTGTCGGTTATCGAGTATGTCATGCGCTTCCGGGACAAAATGCAGGCCTTGACGCAACTGGTACACGACAATATGGCTCAAGCCCAGGCCGATCAGAAGCATTGGTACGACCAGAACGCTTGTGAGAGGACCTACCAAGTGGGTCAAAAGGTGTGGGTACTGGTCCCCGTACCACAGGACAAGCTTCAGGCAGCCTGGGAAGGCCCATACCTCGTGTACCAGCAGCTCAACCCTGTAACGTACCTGGTCACCCTGGACCCTGCCCGTGGAAGGCGGAAGTCCTTCCATGTGAACATGATGAAGGCACATCATGAGCGGGAGGCGTGTGCGCTCCCCGTGTGCAACCTGCCCGAGGAGGGAGAGGCGGAAACCCTCTTGGATATGCTAGCCCAGGTTAGGGCAGGCGGATCCATTGAGGATGTGGAGGTTGGCCACCAGCTTTTGGAGGACCAACGGTCCCAGCTGTGGGCCACCCTACACCCCTTCCGGGGGTTGTTTACCAACCAGCCCGGAAGGACTGACTTGGCTGTCCATCACGTGGACACTGGGGATCATCCCCCGATCCGGCGTTCAGCATATCGGGTCTCCCTGGAGGTGCAGCAACACATGCGCCAGGAGATTGACGAGATGCTGAAGCTGGGGGTGATCCAGGCATCCAACAGCGCTTGGGCCTCACCTATAGTCCTCGTCCCTAAGAAGGACCGAACCACTCGGTTCTGCGTGGACTACAGGGGGCTCAATGCTGTCACGGTCGCCGATGCGTACCCAATGCCACGCATCGATGACCTGCTCGATCAGTTGGCCGGGGCTCAGTACCTGACCATCATGGATATGAGCCGGGGATATTGGCAGATCCCCCTGACTCGCAAGGCCAGGGAACGCTCTGCCTTTATTACCCCATTTGGACTGTACGAGTCCACGGTGATGCCATTCGGGATGAGGAATGCCCCTGCCATTTTCCAGCGGATGGTCAACACCCTGCTCACGGGACTTGATGGTTACGTGGCCGCGTACCTGGATGACATTGCCGTCTTCAGTCCCACCTGGGAGGACCACCTAGAGCATCTAGCACAGGTGCTCAGGCGGATCCACCAGGCAGGTTTGACCATCAAGCCGGGAAAGTGTCAGCTGGCCATGAGCGAGGTCCAGTACCTCGGTCACCGGGTAGGCGGGAGAACTCTGAAGCCCGAGCCTGAGAAAGTGGAGGCCATCGCATCCTGGCCCACCCCCAGGACCAAGAAGCAGGTGATGTCCTTCTTGGGGACCGCCGGGTACTATAGGAGGTTTGTTCCACGCTATAGTAGCCTGGCAAAGCCCTTGACGGACCTCACCAAGAAGAAGCTGCCCTCTGCAGTCGATTGGACAATGGACTGCGAGGCAGCTTTCCGGGCCCTAAAGGACGCCCTGTCCAGCCCGCCCGTGCTACAGGCAGCCGACTTCACGCGGCCGTTTGTAGTACAGACCGATGCCAGTGACTTCGGCCTCGGTGCGGTGCTCAGCCAGGTGGACTGTGCGAGCCAAGAGCACCCAGTCTTGTACCTGAGCAGGAAGCTGTTACCGAGGGAGGTAGCCTATTCCACGATGGAAAAGGAATGCCTGGCCATAGTGTGGGCCCTGCAGCATCTGCAACCCTATCTATACAGGCGCCACTTCATCGTGGAGACGGACCATAATCCCCTCAGCTGGTTGCACACCGTCTCTGGGACGAATGGGCGGTTGTTGCGATGGAGCCTTGCGCTCCAGCAATACAACTTCACCATTCGCCACAAAAGGGGCCGTGACCACGGTAACGCAGACGGGCTGTCCCGACAAGGAGAGGTCGCGGACGGGCGCACGGGGGAACACCGGAGTGTGCTGCCCCCTAGCGCCCTCAAAAGGGGGGGGAGGTGTGAGGGAAATCCTGGGATATTAAGAGGAATGATGACGTCCAGTCATCATTTCTCTCATCACCCCCTGAGGGCAACCCCCCTCCCTTGTCCCTTCACACACTGAGGTACTTCTCAGATGCCCAGCATCTGGAAAGGTGTGAAGTCCCACTTACACCTCCAACAGCCATCTCCTCTGATATGGAGATTGCTTGTTCTCTCAGGCCTTTAAAACCAAGAGAGAGAGGAAGACCCCCTGGGAGTTGTGTCCACTCATCAAAGAAAGTGGACAGTGACCTAGCAAAACCAAAAGGAAGCTAGTCACCGCAGGAGAGCATACTGCTGGCTCCGTAATATCATACCCAGTTATGATATTACCGTGCGTCTCAGCCATACACCCTCTACATCCTCTACATCGTTAGAATGGGGACTTCGAGCCGAATCTGTGCATATCCTCGAAGTCTATATGGCACCCTGGGGCGGCGAGATATAGAGCACTGCTAGTAGGAGTCCGGTAAATGAGTCGTGCTTGGACTCAAAATGCAGAGGGGACCCGGGCGGATCTGATGACACCAGAACCGTCCCGATTGGACCTCCCAGTCCGGAGTTACGGGTAATAGCCCCTTCTGGGATATTACTCTGACTCAATGCAGGGGGAGTGGCAGTGCTTCCCTGTGAGGTCACTAAGGTAGGAGGGGACCTGGATTTGCCCAGGTTGATAACCCCAATTTGGCCATTTTCCAGTGTTCTTTTGCTCGGGGGTCTGGTCATGGAAGACCTGTGAGGGAGATCCTGGAAACCTGGTCCACGGCGCCCCCCTGTGGCCAGACGCACAATTTAACTGCTCGAACTGTGTATGCCTGTTTGTAAACCATGCTTTGATTGTAACTGTACTCTGACCTATGTATATCCTGTAGATCCCCTTTTGTATATATTGTAGTTTCTAGTGTGGCTTAGGCCGATTAAATTATATAATTAATCTTGGGCTGTTCTGTTATCTCGAGCTTGAATCCCACGTCTGTGTGTTCGGCTAATAGTTACCGTGAAGCGGTTGGTGGCAGCGAGTTGTGCCAAGGATTATTGTGGGGAGGCCAGTGAGATTCGGGGAGATTTTATATATTCCGCCCGCGGAGGTCGGGGGAATATATACCCTACTCTCACCGGGGACCCTTCAATAATCGGCATAAGTAGTATAGCGGCCTCCTTGCTTATTGTCGGGCAATTCCATAATTGGCCAGACTATAAGAGGGGCGCTAGAGAGCGCGTCACGTGCTCTGTCTGTCGGTCGGGAGGTATAAAGGAGGGGTGACCCCCACTTGTTACCCCCCGATCGTGACATTGGTGGCCAGCACGGGGGATTTCTGAGTGACCCTCTCTGGTGGTTCCTGACAGAGGGCAAAATGGAGAGCGGAATGGACATGGAGGGCGGAATGGAGGGCGGAATGGACATGGAGGGCGGAATGGACATGGAGGGCGGAATGGACATGGAGGGCGGAATGGACATGGAGGGCGGAATGGACATGGAGGGCGGAATGGACATGGAGGGCGGAATGGACATGGAGGGCGGAATGGACATGGAGGGCGGAATGGACATGGAGGGCGGAATGGAGATGGAGGGCGGAATGGAGATGGAGGGCGGAATGGAGATGGAGGGCGGAATGGAGATGGAGGGCGGAATGGAGATGGAGGGCGGAATGGAGATGGAGGGCGGAATGGAGATGGAGGGCGGAATGGAGATGGAGGGCGGAATGGAGATGGAGGGCGGAATGGAGATGGAGGGCGGAATGGAGATGGAGGGCGGAATGGAGATGGAGGGCGGAATGGAGATGGAGGGCGGAATGGAGGGCGGAATGGAGATGGAGGGCGGAATGGAGATGGAGGGCGGAATGGAGGGCGGAATGGAGATGGAGGGCGGAATGGAGGGCGGAATGGAGATGGAGGGCGGAATGGAGATGGAGGGCGGAATGGAGGGCGGAGTGAAGATGGAGGGCGGAATGGAAGGCGGAGTGGAGATGGAAGGCGGAGTGGAGATGGAAGGCGGAGTGGAGATGGAAGGCGGAGTGGAGATGGAAGGCGGAGTGGAGATGGAAGGCGGAGTGGAGATGGAAGGCGGAGTGGAGATGGAAGGCGGAGTGGAGATGGAAGGCGGAGTGGAGATGGAAGGCGGAGTGGAGATGGAGGGCGGAGTGGAGATGGAGGGCGGAGTGGAGATGGAGGGCGGAGTGGAGATGGAGGGCGGAGTGGAGATGGAGGGCGGAGTGGAGATGGAGGGCGGAGTGGAGATGGAGGGCGGAGTGGAGATGGAGGGCGGAGTGGAGATGGAGGGCGGAGTGGAGATGGAGGGCGGAGTGGAGATGGAGGGCGGAGTGGAGATGGAGGGCGGAGTGGAGATGGAGGGCGGAGTGGAGATGGAGGGCGGAGTGGAGATGGAGGGCGGAATGGAGATGGAGGGCGGAATGGAGATGGAGGGCGGAATGGAGATGGAGGGCGGAATGGAGATGGAGGGCGGAATGGAGATGGAGGGCGGAATGGAGATGGAGGGCGGAATGGAGGGCGGAATGGAGATGGAGGGCGGAATGGAGATGGAGGGCGGAATGGAGATGGAGGGCGGAATGGAGATGGAGGGCGGAATGGAGGGCGGAATGGAGATGGAGGGCGGAATGGAGGGCGGAATGGAGATGGAGGGCGGAATGGAGATGGAGGGCGGAATGGAGGGCGGAGTGGAGATGGAAGGCGGAATGGAAGGCGGAGTGGAGATGGAAGGCGGAGTGGAGATGGAAGGCGGAGTGGAGATGGAAGGCGGAGTGGAGATGGAAGGCAGAGTGGAGATGGAAGGCGGAGTGGAGATGGAAGGCGGAGTGGAGATGGAAGGCGGAGTGGAGATGGAAGGCGGAGTGGAGATGGAGGGCGGAGTGGAGATGGAGGGCGGAGTGGAGATGGAGGGCGGAGTGGAGATGGAGGGCGGAGTGGAGATGGAGGGCGGAGTGGAGATGGAGGGCGGAGTGGAGATGGAGGGCGGAGTGGAGATGGAGGGCGGAGTGGAGATGGAGGGCGGAGTGGAGATGGAGGGCGGAGTGGAGATGGAGGGCGGAGTGGAGATGGAGGGCGGAGTGGAGATGGAGGGCGGAGTCGAGATGGAGGGCGGAGTGGAGATGGAGGGCGGAGTGGAGATGGAGGGCGGAGTGGAGATGGAGGGCGGAGTGGAGATGGAGGGCGGAGTGGAGATGGAGGGCGGAGTGGAGATGGAGGGCGGAGTGGAGATGGAGGGCGGAGTGGAGATGGAGGGCGGAGTGGAGATGGAGGGCGGAGTGGAGATGGAGGGCGGAGTGGAGATGGAGGGCGGAGTGGAGGGCGGAATGGAGGGGTATAAAGACGGCTTCTATTGTAGACTAGGGCATTGGAGGTTTATTTCCTGCTGTCCTGGTGGCCTAGAGGTTACCCTAGTCTTGAAAGTAATGGGAGGTTAAAACTCAACGTCCCGTAGGTCATCCATCTCCGTAGACATCAGTGCACAGAGGGAGGCCATAGACCACATGGACGTCCTGGAGAGCGCCTACCCATAAGGAAACTGAAATTTCTGTTGTACCTAGTCAAAGTCCTGGTGGGCCTAAATCAACCTCTGCAAGGTCTCCTCCGTTACTCACTTGCAATGCGGACACTTCTTCGCCCCCATTTGTGTCCTCCAGAAGTTGCTGAGGAGACTGTTCCGGGTCACGCAGATGTTCTTCACCTGAAAAGAAGTCACAAATGGAGAATTAGCACTGACATAACTATAAGGAGGACATGCCCGACCAGCTGTGGTCACAAACCAGGTGAGAAAAGCTCACATAAAAGTGACAAACCCACCATCAGATATTGGAACGAGCTCACTGATGGGTTCTCAGTTAACTCATTCTGCAGCCAGCAATAGACAGAGCAACACAAAGGATATAGAATGCAAACGGGGCAACAATTCTAATGAAAACCACTTACGCGGGACACGTCCTGATCTTTGGGGTAGGCTTTCAGCCATTGTTTGGTGTACGTCTCCAGCTCTTCTTGGATCTCGGTGCCGCTGGCTGAGGAGCTGCCTTCAAGGAACTGGAGGAAGAAGAGGGCAGAGAAGTAAACGGCCAGATCTAGAAAACGCCGTCTTATCTGGAGTCCGCTAGGAAATCAGAACGTCGTCCGGACTCACCCGACTGAGCACGGCCTCCAGCTCATACACCTCCTGCAGAGCCCCCCGCTCCAGCAACCGCAGCTGGTTGAGTAGGAGATGAACGGCGGATCGAGGACACGTCAGCAGCCGGCAGTGGAAGCAGGAGCCCTTCACCAGCGGGTACAGCTTCTACAGGAGGAAGGAATCTATATAAAGCTGGAAATAAGTGTGTGGAGCTCGCTAAATGCAAAACCACAGTTTTCACCGCACGCCGGCCGAGGCGCAGGGAGCCAAGAGGCCCGCGCGCCGGCCGAGGCGCAGGGAGCCAAGAGGCCCGCGCGCCGGCCGAGGCGCAGGGAGCCAAGAGGCCCGCGCGCTGGACGAGGCGCAGGGAGCCAAGAGGCCCGCGCGCCGGACGAGGCGCAGGGAGCCAAGAGGCCCGCGCGCCGGACGAGGCGCAGGGAGCCAAGAGCCCCGCGCGCCGGCCGAGGCGCAGGGAGCCAAGAGCCCCGCGCGCCGGACGAGGCGCAGGGAGCCAAGAGGCCCGCGCGCCGGACGAGGCGCAGGGAGCCAAGAGGCCCGCGCGCCGGACGAGGCGCAGGGAGCCAAGAGGCCCGCGCGCCGGACGAGGCGCAGGGAGCCAAGAGGCCCGCGCGCCGGACGAGGCGCAGGGAGCCAAGAGGCCCGCGCGCCGGACGAGGCGCAGGGACCCAGAGGCCCGCGCTCCGGACTAGGCGCAGGGACCCAGAGGCCCGCGCGCCGGACGAGGCGCAGGGAGCCAAGAGGCCCGCGCGCCGGACGAGGCGCAGGGAGCCAAGAGGCCCGCGCGCCGGACGAGGCGCAGGGAGCCAAGAGGCCCGAGCGCCGGACGAGGCGCAGGGAGCCAAGAGGCCCGCGCGCCGGATGAGGCGCAGGGAGCCAAGAGGCCCGCGCGCCGGACGAGGCGCAGGGAGCCAAGAGGCCCGCGCGCCGGACGAGGCGCAGGGAGCCAAGAGCCCCGCACACCAGACAAGGCACAGACGGGGTGCAGGGAGCCAAGAAGGCCGCACGCCGAACAGGGCACAGAGAGCCAAGAGCCCCGCACACCAGACAAGGCACAGGGAGCCAAGAGCCCCGCACACTGGACGAGGGGCAGGGAGCCAAGAGGCTCGCACTCTACACGGGGCACAGAGAGCCAAGAGCCCCACTGCACGTATGACGTCACATGAGTGGACACCAGCGACCAGGATACCTACATCAAACAGCAGGGGATTGTACACGGTCAGTGGCAGCTCAATATGGCCGAGGTGTCCGGGGCAGCTGGTGAAATCCTGGGCACAGGTGTCGCACACTTCTTTGCTGTCCGCCGGGCCCAGGGACAGGTCGTACAGGCCGTTCACCATGGGGTTCCCAGCAGCGTCCACATACTGGGGGTTGCTGATGGCTTTTACACTCAGCTGCCTGAAAAAGAAACAGGCAGGTCAATATGGAAGGGACAAATCCATATGATTCTTCCCAGCACAACGGAACCGCTCCTCTGCCGGCAGTATGTTGATCAGAGTCCAAAACACAGTGGTCACAGGAACAGCTGATAACAGGGAACAATAACTGAATCCAACCATACAGCAAATGATAAGAAACTGGACGTCATATCATGTCAAAGCATCCAGAGCTTACAGAGGTGGATGACAGCAAGCCTGCTCATAGCCTCCAGCAGAATAGTGAGTGCAGCTCTGGAGTATAAGGCTGCTTTCACACCTCCGGCTTTTGCAATGCGGCACAATCCGGCACTTTGCAGGAAAACCGCAACCGTTTTTTTTTGCTGCCGGTTGCGTTTTTCCTGCATAGACTTTAATTAGTGCCGCATTGTGCCGCATGGGCTTGCGTTCGGTCCAGTTTTTGCAGCATGCGGCAGATTTAGCCGATGCGGCGGCCGGATGGAACGTTCCCTGCAACGTTTTTTGCTCCGGCAAAAAAACCCGCATCGCGCCGCATCCGGCCGATGCGGCGCTTTTCCCAATGCATCCCTATGGATGCCGGATGCGGCACGATGCGGCAAAAACCGCATCCGGCCGCCGCATGCGGTTTTTGCCACTGCGCATGCTCAGTAGCATGCCGCAAGCGGCAAAAACCGGACCGGCCGCATGTAAAAAACTTATGCAAAGGATGCGGTGTTTTAACCGCATCCGTTGCATAGGCTTCACAGCCGGATTGAGCCGCACGGCTCAAACCGGATGTGTGAAAGTAGCCTAATACAGGAGGTAACTCAGGATCAGTAATGTAATGTATATACACAGTGACTGCAGCAGCAGAATAGTGAGTGCAGCTCTGGAGTATGATATGTACACTCCCTGACAGAAGTTCTGTCGCTTATCCATGTTATGTAAATAAAAGCTTATAACCTGACCTTAAATTAATCCATTGGTTTTATAAATTACTGAAAGCTGAAACCCTCCCAAATTTGGTTTAGTTTATGAAAATAAAGTTGCTGCAAAGCTGAAATATTGACCATTTAATGAACACAGAAAGGTCAGATTTTGGCAAGACAAAAGTTTTGTTGCCCACAGAAAGTAATGTGAAATTCAACAAATAATTAACTTCTAATACAAAGATATGTTGCATAACATTGGTTATATTTGGGAGGGTTTCAGATTTCAAAAGAGTAATTTATAAAACCAATGGATGAATTTAAAGTCAGGTTATAAGCTTTTATTTACAGGAGAGGAGAGGAGAGGACAGGACAGAACAGGTCAAGACAGCACAGCACAGGTCAGGACAGCACAGCTCAGGTCAGGACAGCACAGCACAGGTCAGGACAGCACAGGTCAGGTCAGGACAGGACAGCACAGGTCAGCACAGGTCAGGACAGCACAGGTCAGGACAGCACAGGTCAGGTCAGGACAGCACAGGTCAGGTCAGGACAGCACAGCACAGGTCAGGACAGCACAGGTCAGCACAGGTCAGGACAGCACAGGTCAGGACAGCACAGGTCAGGACAGGTCAGGACAGCACAGGTCAGGACAGCACAGCACAGGTCAGGACAGCACAGGTCAGGACAGCACAGCACAGGTCAGGACAGCACAGGTCAGGACAGCACAGCACAGGTCAGGACAGGTCAGGACAGCACAGCACAGGTCAGGACAGGTCAGGACAGCACAGCACAGGTCAGGACAGGTCAGGACAGCACAGCACAGGTCAGGACAGCACAGCACAGGTCAGCACAGGTCAGGACAGCAAAGGTCAGGACAGCACAGGTCAGGTCAGGTCAGGACAGGACAGCACAGGTCAGGACAACACAGGTCAGGTCAGGTCAGGACAGGACAGCACAGCACAGCACAGCACAGGTCAGGTCAGGTCAGGACAGCACAGGTCAGGTCAGGACAGCACAGCACAGGTCAGGACAGCACAGCACAGCACAGGTCAGGACAGCACAGCACAGGTCAGGACAGCACAGCACAGGTCAGGACAGCACAGCACAGGTCAGGACAGCACAGCACAGGTCAGGACAGCACAGCACAGGTCAGGACAGGAAAACACAGGTCAGGACAGCACAGGTCAGGAGAGCACAGGTCAGGACAGCACAGGTCAGGACAGCACAGCACAGGTCAGGACAGCACAGCACAGGTCAGGACAGCACAGCACAGGTCAGGACAGCACAGCACAGGTCAGGACAGCACAGCACAGGTCAGGACAGCACAGCACAGCACAGCACAGGTCAGGACAGCACAGCACAGGTCAGGACAGCTCAGCACAGGACGGACAGCACAGCACAGGTCAGGACAGCACAGGTCAGCACAGGTCAGGACAGCTAAGCACAGGTCAGGACAGCACAGCACAGCACGGGTCAGGACAGCACAGCACAGCACAGGTCAGGACAGCACAGCACAGGTCAGGACAGCTCAGCACAGGACGGACAGCACAGCACAGGTCAGGACAGCACAGGTCAGCACAGCACAGGTCAGCACAGCACAGGTCAGCACAGCACAGCACAGGTCAGGACAGCACAGGTCAGGACAGGACAGCACAGCACAGGACAGCACAGCACAGGTCAGGAAAGCACAGCACAGGTCAGGACAGCACAGCACAGCACAGGTCAGGACAGCACAGCACAGCACAGCACAGCACAGGTCAGGACAGCACAGCACAGGTCAGGACAGCACAGCACAGGTCAGGACAGCACAGCACAGGTCAGGACAGCACAGCACAGGTCAGGACAGCACAGCACAGGTCAGGACAGCACAGCACAGGTCAGGACAGGTCAGGACAGGTCAGGACAGGTCAGGACAGGTCAGGACAGCACAGGTCAGGACAGCACAGCACAGGTCAGGACAGCACAGCACAGGTCAGGACAGCACAGCACAGGTCAGGACAGCACAGCACAGGTCAGGACAGCACAGCACAGGTCAGGACAGCACAGCACAGGTCAGGACAGCACAGCACAGGTCAGGACAGCACAGCACAGGTCAGGACAGCACAGCACAGGTCAGGACAGCACAGCACAGGTCAGGACAGCACAGCACAGGTCAGGACAGCTCAGCACAGGTCAGGACAGCTCAGCACAGGTCAGGACAGCTCAGCACAGGTCAGGACAGCTCAGCACAGGTCAGGACAGGACAATACAGCACAAGTCAGGACAGCACAGGTCAGGACAGCACAGGTCAGGACAGCACAGGTCAGGACAGCACAGGTCAGGACAGCACAGGTCAGGACAGCACAGCACAGCACAGGTCAGGACAGCACAGCACAGGTCAGGACAGCACAGGTCAGGACAGCACAGCACAGGTCAGGACAGCACAGGTCAGGACAGCACAGCACAGCACAGGTCAGGACAGCACAGGTCAGGACAGCACAGCACAGGTCAGGACAGCACAGCACAGGTCAGGACAGCACAGCACAGGTCAGGACAGCACAGCACAGGTCAGGACAGCACAGCACAGGTCAGGACAGGACAGGACAGCACAGGTCAGGACAGGACAGGACAGCACAGGTCAGGACAGCACAGGTCAGGACAGCACAGGTCAGGACAGCACAGGTCAGGACAGCACAGGTCAGGACAGCACAGGACAGGTCAGGACAGGACAGCACAGCACAGGTCAGGACAGCACAGGTCATGACAGCACAGGTCAGGACAGCACAGGTCAGGACAGCTCAGCACAGGACGGACAGCACAGCACAGGTCAGGACAGCACAGGTCAGGACAGCACAGGTCAGGACAGGACAGCACAGGTCAGGACAGGACAGGTCAGGACAGCACAGGTCAGGACAGGACAGGTCAGGACAGCAAAGGTCAGGACAGCACAGCACAGGTCAGGACAGCACAGGTCAGGACAGCACAGCACAGGTCAGGACAGCACAGCACAGGTCAGGACAGCACAGCACAGGTCAGGACAGCACAGCACAGGTCAGGACAGCACAGCACAGGTCAGGACAGCACAGCACAGGTCAGGACAGCACAGGTCAGGACAGGACAGGTCAGGACAGCACAGGTCAGGACAGCACAGGTCAGGACAGGACAGGTCAGGACAGCACAGCAAAGGTCAGGACAGCACAGCACAGGTCAGGACAGCACAGCACAGGTCAGGACAGCACAGCACAGGTCAGGACAGCACAGCACAGGTCAGGACAGCACAGCACAGGTCAGGACAGCACAGCACAGGTCAGGACAGCACAGCACAGGTCAGGACAGCACAGCACAGGTCAGGACAGCACAGCACAGGTCAGGACAGCACAGCACAGGTCAGGACAGCACAGCACAGGTCAGGACAGCACAGCACAGGTCAGGACAGCACAGCACAGGTCAGGACAGCACAGCACAGGTCAGGACAGCACAGCACAGGTCAGGACAGCACAGCACAGGTCAGGACAGCACAGCACAGGTCAGGACAGCACAGCACAGGTCAGGACAGCACAGCACAGGTCAGGACAGCACAGCACAGGTCAGGACAGCACAGCACAGGTCAGGACAGCTCAGCACAGGTCAGGACAGCTCAGCACAGGTCAGGACAGCTCAGCACAGGTCAGGACAGCTCAGCACAGGTCAGGACAGCTCAGCACAGGTCAGGACAGGACAATACAGCACAAGTCAGGACAGCACAGGTCAGGACAGCACAGGTCAGGACAGCACAGGTCAGGACAGCACAGGTCAGGACAGCACAGCACAGGTCAGGACAGGACAGCACAGGTCAGGACAGCACAGGTCAGGACAGCACAGGTCAGGTCAGGACAGCACAGCACAGGTCAGGACAGCACAGCACAGGTCAGGACAGCACAGCACAGGTCAGGACAGCACAGCACAGGTCAGGACAGCACAGCACAGGTCAGGACAGCACAGCACAGGTCAGGACAGCACAGCACAGGTCAGGACAGCACAGCACAGGTCAGGACAGCACAGCACAGGTCAGGACAGCACAGCACAGGTCAGGACAGGACAGCACAGCACAGGTCAGGACAGCACAGGTCAGGACAGCACAGGTCAGGACAGCACAGGTCAGGACAGCACAGGACAGGTCAGGACAGGACAGCACAGCACAGGTCAGGACAGCACAGGTCAGGACAGCACAGGTCAGGACAGCACAGGTCAGGACAGCACAGGTCAGGACAGCTCAGCACAGGACGGACAGCACAGCACAGGTCAGGACAGCACAGGTCAGGACAGCACAGGTCAGGACAGGACAGGTCAGGACAGCACAGGTCAGGACAGGACAGGTCAGGACAGCAAAGGTCAGGACAGCACAGCACAGGTCAGGACAGCACAGGTCAGGACAGCACAGCACAGGTCAGGACAGCACAGCACAGGTCAGGACAGCACAGCACAGGTCAGGACAGCACAGCACAGGTCAGGACAGCACAGCACAGGTCAGGACAGCACAGCACAGGTCAGGACAGCACAGGTCAGGACAGGACAGGTCAGGACAGCAAAGGTCAGGACAGCACAGCACAGGTCAGGACAGCACAGCACAGGTCAGGACAGCACAGCACAGGTCAGGACAGCACAGCACAGGTCAGGACAGCACAGCACAGGTCAGGACAGCACAGCACAGGTCAGGACAGCACAGCACAGGTCAGGACAGCACAGCACAGGTCAGGACAGCACAGCACAGGTCAGGACAGCACAGCACAGGTCAGGACAGCACAGCACAGGTCAGGACAGCACAGCACAGGTCAGGACAGCACAGCACAGGTCAGGACAGCACAGCACAGGTCAGGACAGCACAGCACAGGTCAGGACAGCACAGCACAGGTCAGGACAGCACAGCACAGGTCAGGACAGCACAGCACAGGTCAGGACAGCACAGCACAGCACAGGTCAGGACAGGACAGGACAGGACAGCACAGGACAGCACAGGTCAGGACAGCACAGGTCAGGACAGCACAGGTCAGGACAGCACAGGTCAGGACAGCACAGGTCAGGACAGCACAGGTCAGGACAGCACAGCACAGGTCAGGACAGCTCAGGTCAGGACAGCACAGGTCAGGACAGCACAGGTCAGGACAGCACAGGTCAGGACAGCACAGGTCAGGACAGCACAGGTCAGGACAGCACAGGTCAGGACAGCACAGCACAGGTCAGGACAGCACAGGTCAGGACAGCACAGCACAGCACAGGTCAGGACAGCACAGCACAGGTCAGGACAGCACAGCACAGGTCAGGACAGCACAGCACAGGTCAGGACAGCACAGCACAGGTCAGGACAGCTCAGGACAGCACAGCACAGGTCAGGACAGGACAGGACAGCACAGGTCAGGACAGCACAGGTCAGGACAGCACAGGTCAGGACAGCACAGGTCAGGACAGCACAGGTCAGGACAGCACAGGTCAGGACGGACAGCACAGCACAGGTCAGGACAGCACAGGTCAGGACAGCACAGGTCAGGACAGGACAGGTCAGGACAGCACAGGTCAGGACAGGACAGGTCAGGACAGCACAGGTCAGGACAGCACAGCAAAGGTCAGGACAGCACAGCACAGGTCAGGACAGCACAGCACAGGTCAGGACAGCACAGCACAGGTCAGGACAGCACAGCACAGGTCAGGACAGGACAGGACAGCACAGGTCAGGACAGCACAGGTCAGGACAGCACAGGTCAGGACAGCACAGGTCAGGACAGCACAGGTCAGGACAGGACAGGACAGCACAGGTCAGGACAGCACAGGTCAGGACAGCACAGGTCAGGACAGCACAGGTCAGGACAGCACAGGTCAGGACAGCACAGGTCAGGACAGCACAGGTCAGGACAGCACAGGTCAGGACAGCACAGGTCAGGACAGCACAGGTCAGGACAGCACAGGTCAGGACAGCACAGGTCAGGACAGCACAGGTCAGGACAGCACAGGTCAGGACAGCACAGGTCAGGACAGCACAGGTCAGGACAGCACAGGTCAGGACAGCACAGGTCAGGACAGCACAGGTCAGGACAGCACAGGTCAGGACAGCACAGGTCAGGACAGCACAGGTCAGGACAGCACAGGTCAGGACAGCTCAGCACAGGTCAGGACAGCTCAGCACAGGTCAGGACAGCTCAGCACAGGTCAGGACAGCACAGGTCAGGACAGCACAGGTCAGGACAGCACAGGTCAGGACAGCACAGGTCAGGACAGCACAGGTCAGGACAGCACAGGTCAGGACAGGACAGCACAGCACAGGACAGGACAGCACAGCACAGGACAGGACAGCACAGGTCAGGACAGCACAGGTCAGGACAGCACAGGTCAGGACAGCACAGGTCAGGACAGCACAGGTCAGGACAGCACAGGTCAGGACAGCTCAGCACAGGTCAGGACAGCACAGGTCAGGACAGGACAGCACAGGTCAGGACAACACAGGTCAGGACAGCACAGCACAGGTCAGGACAGCACAGCACAGGTCAGGACAGCACAGCACAGGTCAGGACAGCACAGCACAGGTCAGGACAGCACAGCACAGGTCAGGACAGCACAGCACAGGTCAGGACAGCACAGCACAGGTCAGGACAGCACAGCACAGGTCAGGACAGCACAGCACAGGTCAGCACAGCACAGGTCAGCACAGCACAGGTCAGGACAGCACAGAACAGGTCAGGACAGCACAGAAAAGGTCAGGACAGCACAGCACAGGTCAGGACAGCACAGCACAGGTCAGGACAGCACAGCACAGGTCAGGACAGCACAGCACAGGTCAGGACAGCACAGCACAGGTCAGGACAGCACAGGTCAGGACAGCTCAGGTCAGGACAGCACAGGTCAGGACAGCACAGCACAGGTCAGGACAGCACAGCACAGGTCAGGACAGCACAGAACAGGTCAGGACAGCACAGCACAGCACAGGTCAGGACAGCACAGGTCAGGACAGCACAGGTCAGGACAGCACAGCACAGGTCAGGACAGCACAGCACAGGTCAGGAAAGCACAGCACAGGTCAGGACAGCACAGCACAGGTCAGGACAGCACAGCACAGGTCAGGACAGCACAGCACAGGTCAGGACAGCACAGCACAGGTCAGGACAGCACAGCACAGGTCAGGACAGCACAGCACAGGTCAGGACAGCACAGCACAGGTCAGGACAGCACAGCACAGGTCAGGACAGCACAGCACAGGTCAGGACAGGACAGCACAGGTCAGGACAGCACAGCACAGGTCAGGACAGCACAGCACAGGTCAGGAAAGCACAGCACAGGTCAGGAAAGCACAGCACAGGTCAGGAAAGCACAGCACAGGTCAGGAAAGCACAGAACAGGTCAGGAAAGCACAGAACAGGTCAGGAAAGCACAGAACAGGTCAGGAAAGCACAGCACAGGTCAGGAAAGCACAGAACAGGTCAGGACAGCACAGCACAGGTCAGGACAGCACAGCACAGGTCAGGACAGCACAGCACAGGTCAGGACAGCACAGCACAGGTCAGGACAGCACAGCACAGGTCAGGACAGCACAGCACAGGTCAGGACAGCACAGCACAGGTCAGGACAGCACAGCACAGGTCAGGACAGCACAGCACAGCACAGGTCAGGACAGCACAGCACAGCACAGGTCAGGACAGCACAGCACAGGTCAGGACAGCACAGCACAGGTCAGGACAGCACAGCACAGGTCAGGACAGCACAGGTCAGGTCAGGACAGCACAGCACAGGTCAGGACAGCACAGCACAGGTCAGGACAGCACAGCACAGGTCAGGACAGCACAGGTCAGGACAGCACAGGTCAGGACAGCACAGGTCAGGACAGCACAGGTCAGGACAGCACAGGTCAGGACAGCACAGGTCAGGACAGCTCAGCACAGGTCAGCTCAGCACAGGTCAGCTCAGCACAGGTCAGCTCAGCACAGGTCAGCTCAGCACAGGTCAGCTCAGCACAGGTCAGGACAGCTCAGCACAGGTCAGGACAGCTCAGCACAGGTCAGGACAGCTCAGCACAGGTCAGGACAGCTCAGCACAGGTCAGGACAGCTCAGCACAGGTCAGGACAGCTCAGCACAGGTCAGGACAGCTCAGCACAGGTCAGGACAGCACAGCACAGGTCAGGACAGCACAGCACAGGTCAGGAAAGCACAGCACAGCACAGGTCAGGACAGCACAGCACAGGTCAGGACAGCACTGCACAGGTCAGGACAGCACAGCACAGGTCAGGACAGCACAGCACAGGTCAGGACAGCACAGCACAGGTCAGGACAGCACAGCACAGGTCAGGACAGCACAGCACAGGTCAGGACAGCACAGCACAGGTCAGGACAGCACAGCACAGGTCAGGACAGGACAGCACAGCACAGGTCAGGACAGCACAGCACAGGTCAGGACAGCACAGCACAGGTCAGGACAGCACAGCACAGGTCAGGACAGCACAGCACAGGTCAGGACAGCACAGCACAGGTCAGGACAGCACAGCACAGGTCAGGACAGCACAGCACAGGTCAGGACAGCACAGCACAGGTCAGGACAGCACAGCACAGGTCAGGACAGGACAGCACAGCACAGGTCAGGACAGCACAGCACAGGTCAGGACAGCACAGCACAGGTCAGGACAGCACAGCACAGGTCAGGACAGCACAGAAAAGGTCAGGACAGCACAGCACAGGTCAGGACAGCACAGCACAGGTCAGGACAGCACAGCACAGGTCAGGACAGCACAGCACAGGTCAGGACAGCACAGCACAGGTCAGGACAGCACAGGTCAGGACAGCTCAGGTCAGGACAGCACAGGTCAGGACAGCACAGCACAGGTCAGGACAGCACAGCACAGCACAGGTCAGGACAGCACAGAACAGGTCAGGACAGCACAGCACAGCACAGGTCAGGACAGCACAGGTCAGGACAGCACAGGTCAGGACAGCACAGCACAGGTCAGGACAGCACAGCACAGGTCAGGAAAGCACAGCACAGGTCAGGACAGCACAGCACAGGTCAGGACAGCACAGCACAGGTCAGGACAGCACAGCACAGGTCAGGACAGCACAGCACAGGTCAGGACAGCACAGCACAGGTCAGGACAGCACAGCACAGGTCAGGACAGCACAGCACAGGTCAGGACAGCACAGCACAGGTCAGGACAGGACAGCACAGGTCAGGACAGCACAGCACAGGTCAGGACAGCACAGCACAGGTCAGGAAAGCACAGCACAGGTCAGGAAAGCACAGCACAGGTCAGGAAAGCACAGCACAGGTCAGGAAAGCACAGAACAGGTCAGGAAAGCACAGAACAGGTCAGGAAAGCACAGAACAGGTCAGGAAAGCACAGCACAGGTCAGGAAAGCACAGCACAGGTCAGGACAGCACAGCACAGGTCAGGACAGCACAGCACAGGTCAGGACAGCACAGCACAGGTCAGGACAGCACAGCACAGGTCAGGACAGCACAGCACAGGTCAGGACAGCACAGCACAGGTCAGGACAGCACAGCACAGGTCAGGACAGCACAGCACAGGTCAGGACAGCACAGCACAGCACAGGTCAGGACAGCACAGCACAGCACAGGTCAGGACAGCACAGCACAGGTCAGGACAGCACAGCACAGGTCAGGACAGCACAGCACAGGTCAGGACAGCACAGGTCAGGACAGCACAGGTCAGGTCAGGACAGCACAGCACAGGTCAGGACAGCACAGCACAGGTCAGGACAGCACAGCACAGGTCAGGACAGCACAGCACAGGTCAGGACAGCACAGGTCAGGACAGCACAGGTCAGGACAGCACAGGTCAGGACAGCACAGGTCAGGACAGCACAGGTCAGGACAGCTCAGCACAGGTCAGCTCAGCACAGGTCAGCTCAGCACAGGTCAGCTCAGCACAGGACAGCTCAGCACAGGTCAGGACAGCTCAGCACAGGTCAGGACAGCTCAGCACAGGTCAGGACAGCTCAGCACAGGTCAGGACAGCTCAGCACAGGTCAGGACAGCTCAGCACAGGTCAGGACAGCACAGCACAGGTCAGGACAGCACAGCACAGGTCAGGAAAGCACAGCACAGCACAGGTCAGGACAGCACAGCACAGGTCAGGACAGCACTGCACAGGTCAGGACAGCACAGCACAGGTCAGGACAGCACAGCACAGGTCAGGAC
The DNA here is from genome assembly GCF_048569485.1 of Anomaloglossus baeobatrachus. Taxonomy (NCBI): domain Eukaryota; kingdom Metazoa; phylum Chordata; class Amphibia; order Anura; family Aromobatidae; genus Anomaloglossus; species Anomaloglossus baeobatrachus. The sequence continues at coordinate 54,587,994 of NC_134353.1, read as the reverse complement.
AGCACAGCACAGGTCAGGACAGCACAGCACAGGTCAGGACAGCACAGCACAGGTCAGGACAGCACAGCACAGGTCAGGACAGCACAGCACAGGTCAGGACAGCACAGCACAGGTCAGGACAGGACAGCACAGCACAGGTCAGGACAGCACAGCACAGGTCAGGACAGCACAGCACAGGTCAGGACAGCACAGCACAGGTCAGGACAGCACAGCACAGGTCAGGACAGCACAGCACAGGTCAGGACAGCACAGCACAGGTCAGGACAGCACAGCACAGGTCAGGACAGCACAGCACAGGTCAGGACAGCACAGCACAGGTCAGGACAGGACAGCACAGCACAGGTCAGGACAGCACAGCACAGGTCAGGACAGCACAGCACAGGTCAGGACAGCACAGCACAGGTCAGGACAGCACAGCACAGGTCAGGACAGCACAGCACAGGTCAGGACAGCACAGAACAGGTCAGGACAGCACAGAAAAGGTCAGGACAGCACAGCACAGGTCAGGACAGCACAGCACAGGTCAGGACAGCACAGCACAGGTCAGGACAGCACAGCACAGGTCAGGACAGCACAGCACAGGTCAGGACAGCACAGCACAGGTCAGGACAGCACAGGTCAGGACAGCTCAGGTCAGGACAGCACAGGTCAGGACAGCACAGCACAGGTCAGGACAGCACAGCACAGCACAGGTCAGGACAGCACAGAACAGGTCAGGACAGCACAGCACAGCACAGGTCAGGACAGCACAGGTCAGGACAGCACAGGTCAGGACAGCACAGCACAGCACAGGTCAGGACAGCACAGAACAGGTCAGGACAGCACAGCACAGCACAGGTCAGGACAGCACAGGTCAGGACAGCACAGGTCAGGACAGCACAGCACAGGTCAGGACAGCACAGCACAGGTCAGGAAAGCACAGCACAGGTCAGGACAGCACAGCACAGGTCAGGACAGCACAGCACAGGTCAGGACAGCACAGCACAGGTCAGGACAGCACAGCACAGGTCAGGACAGCACAGCACAGGTCAGGACAGCACAGCACAGGTCAGGACAGCACAGCACAGGTCAGGACAGCACAGCACAGGTCAGGACAGCACAGCACAGGTCAGGACAGCACAGCACAGGTCAGGACAGGACAGCACAGGTCAGGACAGCACAGCACAGGTCAGGACAGCACAGCACAGGTCAGGAAAGCACAGCACAGGTCAGGAAAGCACAGCACAGGTCAGGAAAGCACAGCACAGGTCAGGAAAGCACAGAACAGGTCAGGAAAGCACAGAACAGGTCAGGAAAGCACAGAACAGGTCAGGAAAGCACAGCACAGGTCAGGAAAGCACAGAACAGGTCAGGACAGCACAGCACAGGTCAGGACAGCACAGCACAGGTCAGGACAGCACAGCACAGGTCAGGACAGCACAGCACAGGTCAGGACAGCACAGCACAGGTCAGGACAGCACAGCACAGGTCAGGACAGCACAGCACAGCACAGGTCAGGACAGCACAGCACAGCACAGGTCAGGACAGCACAGCACAGGTCAGGACAGCACAGCACAGGTCAGGACAGCACAGCACAGGTCAGGACAGCACAGGTCAGGTCAGGACAGCACAGCACAGGTCAGGACAGCACAGCACAGGTCAGGACAGCACAGGTCAGGACAGCACAGGTCAGGACAGCACAGGTCAGGACAGCACAGGTCAGGACAGCACAGGTCAGGACAGCACAGGTCAGGACAGCTCAGCACAGGTCAGCTCAGCACAGGTCAGCTCAGCACAGGTCAGCTCAGCACAGGTCAGCTCAGCACAGGTCAGCTCAGCACAGGTCAGCTCAGCACAGGTCAGGACAGCTCAGCACAGGTCAGGACAGCTCAGCACAGGTCAGGACAGCTCAGCACAGGTCAGGACAGCTCAGCACAGGTCAGGACAGCACAGCACAGGTCAGGACAGCACAGCACAGGTCAGGACAGCACAGCACAGGTCAGGAAAGCACAGCACAGCACAGGTCAGGACAGCACAGAACAGGTCAGGACAGCACAGCACAGGTCAGGACAGCACAGCACAGGTCAGGACAGCACAGCACAGGTCAGGACAGCACAGCACAGGTCAGGACAGCACAGCACAGGTCAGGACAGCACAGCACAGGTCAGGACAGCACAGCACAGGTCAGGACAGCACAGCACAGGTCAGGACAGCACAGCACAGGTCAGGACAGCACAGCACAGGTCAGGACAGCACAGCACAGGTCAGGACAGCACAGCACAGCACAGGTCAGGACAGCACAGCACAGGTCAGGACAGCACAGCACAGGTCAGGACAGCACAGCACAGGTCAGGACAGCACAGCACAGGTCAGGACAGGACAGCACAGGTCAGGACAGCACAGCACAGGTCAGGACAGCACAGCACAGGTCAGGACAGCACAGCACAGGTCAGGAAAGCACAGCACAGGTCAGGAAAGCACAGCACAGGTCAGGAAAGCACAGCACAGGTCAGGAAAGCACAGAACAGGTCAGGAAAGCACAGAACAGGTCAGGAAAGCACAGCACAGGTCAGGAAAGCACAGAACAGGTCAGGACAGGACAGCACAGCACAGGTCAGGACAGCACAGCACAGGTCAGGACAGCACAGCACAGGTCAGGACAGCACAGCACAGGTCAGGACAGCACAGCACAGGTCAGGACAGCACAGCACAGGTCAGGACAGCACAGCACAGGTCAGGTCAGCACAGCACAGGTCAGGTCAGCACGGAACAGGTCAGGTCAGCACAGAACAGGTCAGGTCAGCACAGCACAGGTCAGAACAGCACAGCACAGGTCAGGTCAGCACAGCACAGGTCAGAACAGCACAGCACAGGTCAGGAAAGCACAGCACAGGTCAGGACAGCACAGCACAGGTCAGGACAGCACAGCACAGGTCAGGACAGCACAGCACAGGTCAGGACAGCACAGCACAGGTCAGGACAGCACAGCACAGGTCAGGACAGCACAGCACAGGTCAGGACAGCACAGCACAGGTCAGGACAGCACAGCACAGGTCAGGACAGCACAGCACAGGTCAGGACAGCACAGCACAGGTCAGGACAGCACAGCACAGGTCAGGACAGCACAGCACAGGTCAGGACAGCACAGCACAGGTCAGGACAGCACAGCACAGGTCAGGACAGCACAGCACAGGTCAGGACAGCACAGCACAGGTCAGGACAGCACAGCACAGGTCAGGACAGCACAGCACAGGTCAGGACAGCACAGCACAGGTCAGGACAGCACAGCACAGGTCAGGACAGCACAGCACAGGTCAGGACAGCACAGCACAGGTCAGGACAGCACAGCACAGGTCAGGACAGCACAGCACAGCACAGGTCAGGACAGCACAGCACAGGTCAGGACAGCACAGCACAGGTCAGGACAGCACAGCACAGGTCAGGACAGCACAGCACAGGTCAGGACAGCACAGCACAGGTCAGGACAGCACAGCACAGGTCAGGACAGCACAGCACAGGTCAGGACAGCACAGCACAGGTCAGGACAGCACAGCACAGCACAGGTCAGGACAGCACAGCACAGGTCAGGACAGCACAGCACAGGTCAGGACAGCACAGCACAGGTCAGGACAGCACAGCACAGGTCAGGACAGCACAGCACAGGTCAGGACAGCACAGGTCAGGACAGCACAGCACAGGTCAGGACAGGACAGCACAGCACAGGTCAGGACAGCACAGCACAGGTCAGGACAGCACAGCACAGGTCAGGACAGCACAGCACAGGTCAGGACAGCACAGCACAGGTCAGGACAGCACAGCACAGGTCAGGACAGCACAGCACAGGTCAGGACAGCACAGCACAGGTCAGGACAGCACAGCACAGCACAGCACAGGTCAGGACAGCACAGCACAGGTCAGGACAGCACAGCACAGCACAGGTCAGGACAGCACAGCACAGGTCAGGACAGCACAGCACAGGTCAGGACAGCACAGGTCAGGACAGCACAGGTCAGGACAGCACAGGTCAGGACAGCACAGGTCAGGACAGCACAGGTCAGGACAGCACAGGTCAGGACAGCACAGGTCAGGACAGCACAGGTCAGGACAGCTCAGGTCAGGACAGCTCAGGTCAGGACAGCTCAGGTCAGGACAGCTCAGGTCAGGACAGCTCAGGTCAGGACAGCACAGGTCAGGACAGCACAGCACAGGTCAGGACAGCACAGCACAGGTCAGGACAGGACAGCACAGGTCAGGACAGCACAGGTCAAGTCAGGACAGCACAGCTCAGGTCAGGACAGCACAGCTCAGGACAGCTCAGGTCAGGACAGCTCAGGTCAGGACAGCTCAGGTCAGGACAGCTCAGGTCAGGACAGCTCAGGTCAGGACAGCTCAGGTCAGGACAGCTCAGGTCAGGACAGCTCAGGTCAGGACAGCACAGCACAGGTCAGGACAGCACAGCACAGGTCACGACAGCTCAGGTCAGGACAGCACAGCACAGGTCAGGACAGCACAGCTCAGGTCAGGACAGCACAGCACAGGTCAGGACAGCTCAGGTCAGGACAGCTCAGGTCAGGACAGCTCAGGTCAGGACAGCTCAGGTCAGGACAGCTCAGGTCAGGACAGCTCAGGTCAGGACAGCTCAGGTCAGGACAGCTCAGGTCAGGACAGCTCAGGTCAGGACAGCTCAGCACAGGACAGCACAGCACAGGACAGCACAGGACAGGACAGCACAGGTCAGGACAGCACAGCACAGGTCAGGACAGCACAGCACAGGTCAGGACAGCACAGGTCAGGACAGCACAGGTCAGGACAGCACAGCACAGGTCAGGACAGCACAGCACAGGTCAGGACAGCACAGCACAGGTCAGGACAGCACAGCACAGGTCAGGACAGCACAGCACAGGTCAGGACAGCACAGGTCAGGACAGCACAGGTCAGGACAGCACAGCACAGCACAGGTCAGGACAGCACAGCACAGGTCAGGACAGCACAGCACAGGTCAGGACAGCACAGGTCAGGACAGCACAGCACAGGTCAGGACAGCACAGCACAGGTCAGGACAGCACAGCACAGGTCAGGACAGCACAGGTCAGGACAGCACAGCACAGGTCAGGACAGCACAGCACAGCTCAGGACAGCACAGCACAGGTCAGGACAGCACAGCACAGGTCAGGTCAGCACAGCACAGGTCAGGTCAGGTCAGCACAGAACAGGTCAGGTCAGCACAGAACAGGTCAGGTCAGCACAGCACAGGTCAGAACAGCACAGAACAGGTCAGAACAGCACAGCACAGGTCAGGACAGCACAGCACAGGTCAGGACAGCACAGCACAGGTCAGGACAGCACAGCACAGCACAGGTCAGGACAGCACAGCACAGGTCAGGACAGCACAGCTCAGGTCAAGACAGCTCAGGTCAGGACAGCTCAGGTCAGGACAGCTCAGGTCAGGACAGCTCAGGTCAGGACAGCTCAGGTCAGGACAGCTCAGGTCAGGACAGCTCAGGTCAGGACAGCTCAGGTCAGGACAGCTCAGGTCAGGACAGCTCAGGTCAGGACAGCTCAGGTCAGGACAGCACAGGTCAGGACAGCACAGGTCAGGACAGCACAGGTCAGGACAGCACAGGTCAGGACAGCACAGCACAGGTCAGGACTAGAGATGAGCGAACCGGTCGCGGTTCGGCTCGAGGTGGTTCGCCGAACGGAGGTCTCGTTCGAGTTCAGTTCGTCGAACGTTCGACGAACCGAACTCGAACGTATAGGCTATAATGGGAGGCAATCACAAACACATAAAAATGCATTATAAATGTACACAAACAGTTAATAAACATTGCCATAACACTTACCGGTCCTCGCGATCCCTTCTGCACTCTGTCTCCTGCCGCTATTCCATCCGATGATCGCTGAATCCTCCCGGTGACCTGCACTGCCAGCAGAGATGCAGGACCTATCGTGACGTCAAAATAGCCATGTGACCAGTCATGTGGCTATTATCTCATTGGCTACAGACTGGTCACATGACTATGACACGTCATGTAGGACCTGCGAGTGCATCTCTCCGGTACACGGTGCACATATGTGTATCGCCGTGTACCGGCGACATGCTCTAGCACACGGTCGACTCCCCGTTCCGTTAGGGACCGGCTGACACAGCCGGTCATTAACGGAGATCACCGTTGCCATAGCAACGCAGTTAGCGGTGACGTCACCGCTAACCGCGGCTCCGAGAGCACCGTTGCTATGGTAACGCGTCTGTCAGCGTTACCGCTAGCAGCCAGCAGTGATCACTCACGGAGTGAAGGCTGCACGCTGCTGCACGATTGTAGTGAGCATTGTAGTGAGGATGGAGGTTCCCCAGCCCCAAGTGATGAGCTGGTGAATCTCATCCTTCCTCACTACAATCGTCACTACTACTACACTAGAAAGAAAGAAGACAGAAGAGCAGGGTCGTGGAGGGCTGACAGGGGGTAATAAAGATGGAGTCTCTAATGTGTCTGTGTATTTATTTCTATTAAAGTATTTTTCCTCTGTGTGGTGTCTTTTTTTTAACCCTTTATTGGAGATTCTTAATGGCCGGGTCAAACGTGCCTGACATTAAGAATCTCTGGCTTAATACTGGCTAGTAAAACAAAGCCAGTATTAACTCATGATTACCCAACAAGCCACCCGGCTCCAGGGCTGTTGGAAGAGTTGGATACAGCGCCAGATGATGGCGCTTCTATGAGAGCGCCATTTTCTGGGACGGCTGCGGACTGAAATCCGCAGCAGAGGCGCCCACAAACCTCGGGCTAACCTGTGCTGCGTATTCCAATCCCCAGCTGCCTAGTTGTACCCGGCTGGACACAAAAATAGGGCGAAGCCCACGTCATTTGTTTTTTAATTATTTCATGAAATAAGTGAAATAATTAAAAAAAACGGGCTTCCCTATATTTTTGGTTCCCAGCCGGGTACAAATAGGCAACTGGGGGTTGGAGGCAGCCCGTGGCTGCCAGCTGTACCTGGCTAGCATACAAAAATATGGCGAAGCCCACGTCATTTTTTTGGTGGGCAAAAAACTTCTGCATACAGTCCTGGATGGAGTATGCTGAGCCTTGTAGTTCTGCAGCTGCTGTCTGCTCTTCTCCATACAGACAGACAGCAGCTGCAGAACTACAAGGCTCAGCATACTCCATCCAGGACTGTATGCAGAATTTTTTTGCCCCCTGAAAAAATTATGTGGGCTTCGCCATATTTTTGTATGCTAGCCAGGTACAGCAGGCAGGTACGGCTGCCCCCAACCCCCAGTTGCCTATTTGTACCCGTCTGGGAACCAAAAATAAAGGGAAGCCCTTTTTTTATTATTTCATGAATTTCATGAAATAATTAGAAAACAAATGACGTAGGCTTTGCCCCATTTTTGTGTCCAGCCAGGTACAACTAGGCAGCTGGGGATTGGAATCCGCACCACCGGTTGGCCTGAGCTTTCTGGGCCCCACTGCTGCGAATTGCAGTCTGCAGCCACCTCAGAAAATGGCATTTTCATAGAAGCGCCATCTTCTGGCGCTGTATCCAACTCTTCCAGCACCTGCCTGCTATACCTGGCTAGCATACAAAAATATGGCGAAGCTCACGTCCTTTTTTTGTAGTTTTTTGGCAAAAAAAATAAAAAATGCTTCCCTGGATTTTCCATTGCCAGTGAAGGTAACACCAAGCAGTGGGGGTTAGCAGCCAGTAGCTGCTTGGATTACCCTTAGCTAGCAATACAAAAAATGCAGCGGGAGCCCATATATATTTTTTTTAATTATTTATTTAAATAACTAAAAATAAAATGGGCTTCCCTGTATTTTGATTGCTGGACATCACAGTGCTGTAAAAATAAATCTTTAAAAAAATGACGTAGCGCTCCGCGGTATTTTTGATTCTCAGCGCAGATAAAACAGACAGCTATGGGTTGCCACCCCCATCTGCCTGCCGTTACCTTGGTTGTCAATCAAAATACAGGGAAGCCCATTAATTTTTTCTATTTAAAAAATAGTTAAAAAAAAAAATTACGTTGGGTCCCCCCATTTTTGATAGCCAGCTAGGGTAAAGCAGACGGCTGTAGCCTGAAAACCACAGCTGGCAGCTTTACCGTGGTTGGGGATCCAATGTGGAGGTCCCCTCAGGCTCTTTTTTATAATTATTTTATAAATATTAATAATTACACAATAAAAGTAGGGTCCCCCCCAAATTGGATCACCAGCCAAGGTAAAGCGGACAGCTGTGGTCTGGTATTCTCAGGGTGGGAAGGTCCATAGTTATTGGGCCTTCACAGCCTAAAAATAGCAGGCCGCAGGCACCCCAGACGTGGCGCATCCACTAGATGCGCCAATCCTGGCGCTTCACCCCAGCTCATCCCGTGCCCTGGTGCAGTGGCAAACGGGGTAATAAATCGGGTTGATACTAGCTGTAAAGTCACCTGAGATCAAGCCCAGCAGTTTGTGATGTCATGGCGTCTATTAGATACCCAACATCATAAACTGTCAGTACTAACAAAAACAAAAAATCGACAAAAGAAATTTATTTGAAAAAACAGTCCCCAAAACATTTCCTCTTTCACCAATTTATTGTAAGAAAAAAAATAAAGGGGTCCCACGACGACTCTGGACCGTCTAGAATATGGGGGGGAGACACTCAGGGAACGTATCCCCCATTTTCTAGGAGTGCGGACCCTTCATGTGAGGAGTGTGGGTGCAATGAATCTGCACTCACTCTCCCCGGGTCCACAGCAGCAGAGTCCATGTCATAATGGTTGCTACCAAAGCTGCAATGCCCTGCTCATGAGGTAAGGGCATGCCTAATCAGGAGAACTACTGTAGAGGAAGCTCTGCTCACTGGTATATAGGTGCTCAGAGGTAATAATAGATAAAATTAGTGAGTAACCTCGGCACTCTAAATCTCCCAGACTAAGTCAGTAAGTCCCAATGGATAGTAATGCAAAATCACTCTTTATTGGTCCGTATTAAGAACATTTTTTTTTTCATAAGCATATATGTTTTTGTCCAAAACAAGTTACAAATGACGTTTCGGCCTGAGCCTTCGTCAGATTGGACTTATCTGCATGTAATCATGAAAAATGACAATAATCAGTATCACATAAGAGTGAGAGAACAATAACATAAACTCGAACAATGTAGAGGTACAATTGGGATGCAGCAAAAAAATTGCAACACAGCAAGAAATGAAACACATGATACAAATGTCATAATACAGTACAAGGACAATATAGTAATGACAAATATGAGGTCAGAGTAGACTTAGACAGCTCTGGTACGAAAGAGATGTCAATCATAAAGTAACATGTGCAGTAGGTGTAGAGCTACAGTATGCATGGCAGAGCTAATGGGTAGACTGACCATAGAAAAAGAACGGTGAAAAAGTGGAGAAAAAGTGGAGAAAAAGTGGAGCATAAGAGGAGAAAAAGTGGAGAAAAAAGTGGAGAAAAAGTGGAGAACAAGTGGAGAAAAAGTGGAGAAAAAGTGGAGCATAAGAGGAGAAAAAGTGGAGAAAAAAGTGGAGAAAAAGTGGAGAAAAAGTGGAGCATAAGAGGAGAAAAAGTGGAGAAAAAAGTGGAGAAAAAGTGGAGAAAAAGTGGAGCATAAGAGGAGAAAAAGTGGAGAAAAAGTGGAGAAAAAGTGGAGCATAAGAGGAGAAAAAGTGGAGAAAAAAGTGGAGAAAAAGTGGAGAAAAAGTGGAGCATAAGAGGAGAAAAAGTGGAGATTAAGAGGAGAAAAAGTGGAGAAAAAGTGGAGCATAAGAGGAGAAAAAGTGGAGAAAAAGTGGAGCATAAGAGGAGAAAAAGTGGAGAAAAAGTGGAGAAAAAGTGGAGCATAAGAGGAGAAAAAGTGGAGAAAAAAGTGGAGAAAAAGTGGAGCATAAGAGGAGAAAAAGTGGAGAAAAAGTGGAGCATAAGAGGAGAAAAAGTGGAGAAAAAGTGGAGCATAAGAGGAGAAAAAGTGGAGAAAAAGTGGAGCATAAGAGGAGAAAAAGTGGAGAAAAAGTGGAGCATAAGAGGAGAAAAAGTGGAGAAAAAGTGGAGCATAAGAGGAGAAAAAGTGGAGAAAAAAGTGGAGAAAAAGTGGAGAAAAAGTGGAGCATAAGAGGAGAAAAAGTGGAGAAAAAGTGGAGAAAAAGTGGAGAAAAAGTGGAACATAAGAGGAGAAAAAGTGGAGATTAAGAGGAGAAAAAGTGGAGAAAAAGTGGAGAAAAAGTGGAGCATAAGAGGAGAAAAAGTGGAGAAAAAGTGGAGCATAAGAGGAGAAAAAGTGGAGAAAAAGTGGAGAAAAAGTGGAGCATAAGAGGAGAAAAAGTGGAGAAAAAAGTGGAGAAAAAGTGGAGAAAAAGTGGAGCATAAGAGGAGAAAAAGTGGAGAAAAAAGTGGAGAAAAAGTGGAGAAAAAGTGGAGCATAAGAGGAGAAAAAGTGGAGAAAAAGTGGAGAAAAAGTGGAGCATAAGAGGAGAAAAAGTGGAGAAAAAAGTGGAGAAAAAGTGGAGAAAAAGTGGAGAAAAAGTGGAGCATAAGAGGAGAAAAAGTGGAGATTAAGAGGAGAAAAAGTGGAGAAAAAGTGGAGCATAAGAGGAGAAAAAGTGGAGAAAAAGTGGAGCATAAGAGGAGAAAAAGTGGAGAAAAAGTGGAGCATAAGAGGAGAAAAAGTGGAGAAAAAAGTGGAGAAAAAGTGGAGAAAAAGTGGAGCATAAGAGGAGAAAAAGTGGAGAAAAAGTGGAGCATAAGAGGAGAAAAAGTGGAGAAAAAGTGGAGCATAAGAGGAGAAAAAGTGGAGAAAAAGTGGAGAAAAAGTGGAGCATAAGAGGAGAAAAAGTGGAGAAAAAAGTGGAGAAAAAGTGGAGAAAAAGTGGAGTATAAGAGGAGAAAAAGTGGAGAAAAAGTGGAGCATAAGAGGAGAAAAAGTGGAGAAAAAGTGGAGCATAAGAGGAGAAAAAGTGGAGAAAAAAGTGGAGAAAAAGTGGAGAAAAAGTGGAGCATAAGAGGAGAAAAAGTGGAGATTAAGAGGAGAAAAAGTGGAGAAAAAGTGGAGCATAAGAGGAGAAAAAGTGGAGAAAAAGTGGAGCATAAGAGGAGAAAAAGTGGAGAAAAAGTGGAGAAAAAGTGGAGCATAAGAGGAGAAAAAGTGGAGAAAAAAGTGGAGAAAAAGTGGAGAAAAAGTGGAGTATAAGAGGAGAAAAAGTGGAGAAAAAGTGGAGCATAAGAGGAGAAAAAGTGGAGAAAAAGTGGAGCATAAGAGGAGAAAAAGTGGAGAAAAAAGTGGAGAAAAAGTGGAGAAAAAGTGGAGCATAAGAGGAGAAAAAGTGGAGAAAAAGTGGAGCATAAGAGGAGAAAAAGTGGAGAAAAAGTGGAGCATAAGAGGAGAAAAAGTGGAGAAAAAAGTGGAGAAAAAGTGGAGAAAAAGTGGAGCATAAGAGGAGAAAAAGTGGAGAAAAAGTGGAGAAAAAGTGGAGAAAAAGTGGAACATAAGAGGAGAAAAAGTGGAGATTAAGAGGAGAAAAAGTGGAGAAAAAGTGGAGAAAAAGTGGAGCATAAGAGGAGAAAAAGTGGAGAAAAAGTGGAGCATAAGAGGAGAAAAAGTGGAGAAAAAGTGGAGAAAAAGTGGAGCATAAGAGGAGAAAAAGTGGAGAAAAAAGTGGAGAAAAAGTGGAGAAAAAGTGGAGTATAAGAGGAGAAAAAGTGGAGAAAAAGTGGAGAAAAAGTGGAGCATAAGAGGAGAAAAAGTGGAGAAAAAGTGGAGAAAAAAGTGGAGAAAAAAGTGGAGAAAAAGTGGAGCATAAGAGGAGAAAAAGTGGAGAAAAAGTGGAGCATAAGAGGAGAAAAAGTGGAGAAAAAGTGGAGAAAAAGTGGAGAAAAAGTGGAGCATAAGAGGAGAAAAAGTGGAGAAAAAAGTGGAGAAAAAGTGGAGAAAAAGTGGAGCATAAGAGGAGAAAAAGTGGAGAAAAAGTGGAGCATAAGAGGAGAAAAAGTGGAGAAAAAGTGGAGAAAAAGTGGAGAAAAAGTGGAGAAAAAAATGGAGAAAAAGTGGAGAAAAAGTGGACAAAAAGTGGAGAAAAAGTGGAGAATAAGAGGAGAAAAAGTGGAGAATAAGAGGAGAAAAAGTGGAGAATAAGTGGAGAAAAAAATGGAGAAAAAGTGGAGAAAAAAATGGAGAAAAAGTGGAACACCCTTTGGTACCTTTCATGTGGCACTAAGGGATGCTTAGCTTTGTATTTAGCCAAAAAAATGAAAAAAAATGACGTAGGGTTCCCCCTAGTTTTGTAGCCAGCTAGGGTAAAGCAGACGGCTGCAGCCTGCAGACCACAGCTGGCAACCTCACCTTGGCTGGTAATCCAAAACTGAGGGCACCCCACGCTGTTATTTTAAATTAAATAAATAATTTAAAAAAAAAACACGTAGGGGTCCCCCAAAATTGGATCACCAGCCAAGGTAAAGCAGACAGCTGGGGCCTGATATTCTCAGACTAGGGAGGTCCATGGTTATTGGAATCTCCCCAGCCTAAAAATAGCAGGCCGCAGCCGCCCCAGAAGTGGCGCATCCATTAGATGCGCCAATCCTGGTGCTTCGCCCCAGCTCATCCCGCGCCCTGGTGCGGTGGCAAACGGGGTAATATATGGTGTTAATACCAGATGTGTAATGTCACCTGGCATCAAGCCCTGGGGTTGGTGAGGTCAGGCGTCTATCAGATACCCGACATCACCAACCCAGTCAGTAATAAACAAAAATAGACGACAAACACATTTTTATTTGAAAAAACACTCCCCAAAACATTCCCTCTTTAACCAATTTATTAGAATGAAAAACAAATCCAGGTCTGGTGTAATCCAAGGGGTTGCCATGACGATCCACACTGTCCCAGTCAATGAAGAGCAGGATGTTCCCCATTGGCTGGGAGAGCAATGCAGTGACCTGAGCTAACATCAATGGGTCAGCCCAGGTCACTGCAGGGCATGACAAGTGCTGCTGTCAGCGAGGTACATTACCTGCGCTGATCTCCAGCACACTGACAGCACCTGTCACTGAGTTCAATGACCGCCGCCTTCACACCAAGTATCGCGAGAGGTCCGTGACATCTCGGGTGGGAAGCGAGAGGTGATGTGACAAGCGGCGGCCATGGAGGACAGTGACAGCGCTGAGGTCTGGATGGCGGGACTTCACCACCGCAGGTAAGCCGAGCGGGGGGGGGGAGGGGGGGTGCGTGTGTGAGAGTGTGTGTGTGTGTGTGTGTATATGTATGTATACATGCCGCGGGCAGGAGGGGGCGGAGCGAGCTGAGCGGGAAGTGTGGGCTTCCTGCACGTAACTAAGATAAACATCGGGTTACTAACCAAGCGCTTTGCTTGGATACCCGATGTTTATCTTGGTTACCAGCTTCTGGCAGGCTGCCAGCGATGGCTCCTGCACACTGCAGCTGTAAAAAGCCCTGCTTTTTGCTGCTAGAACCGTTCTCGAACGTTTCTAGAACTATCGAGCTTTTAGCAAAAAGCTCGAGTTCTAGTTCGATCTCGAACAGCCCAAAAATCACTCGAGCCTAGAACTGGAGAACCACGAACCGCGAACCGCGCTCAACTCTAGTCAGGACAGCACAGCACAGGTCAGGACAGCACAGGTCAGGACAGCACAGGTCAGGACAGCACAGGTCAGGACAGCACAGCACAGGTCAGGACAGCACAGCACAGGTCAGGACAGCACAGCACAGGTCAGGACAGCACAGCACAGGTCAGGACAGCACTGCACAGGTCAGGACAGCACAGCACAGGTCAGGACAGCACAGCACAGGTCAGGACAGCACAGCACAGGTCAGGACAGCACAGCACAGGTCAGGACAGCACAGGTCAGGACAGCACAGCACAGGTCAGGACAGCACAGGTCAGGACAGCACAGGTCAGGACAGGACAGCACAGCACAGGTCAGGACAGCACAGCACAGCACAGGTCAGGACAGCACAGCACAGGTCAGGTCAGGACAGCACAGGTCAGGACAGCACAGAACAGGTCAGGACAGCACAGAACAGGTCAGGACAGCACAGCACAGGTCAGGACAGCACAGCACAGGTCAGGACAGCACAGCACAGCACAGCACAGGACAGCACAGCACAGGACAGCACAGCACAGGTCAGGACAGCACAGGTCAGGACAGCACAGGTCAGGACAGGACAGGTCAGGATAGCACAGGTCAGGACAGCACAGGTCAGGACAGCACAGGTCAGGACAGCACAGGTCAGGTCAGGACAGCACAGGTCAGGTCAGGACAGCACAGGTCAGGTCAGGACAGCACAGGTCAGGTCAGGACAGCACAGGTCAGGTCAGGACAGCACAGCACAGGTCAGGACAGCACAGCACAGGTCAGGACAGCACAGCACAGGTCAGGACAGCACAGCACAGGTCAGGACAGCACAGCACAGGTCAGGACAGCACAGCACAGGTCAGGACAGCACAGCACAGGTCAGGACAGCACAGCACAGCACAGGTCAGGACAGCACAGCACAGGTCAGGACAGCACAGCACAGGTCAGGACAGCACAGCACAGCACAGCACAGGTCAGGACAGCACAGCACAGGTCAGGACAGCACAGGTCAGGACAGCACAGCACAGGTCAGGACAGCACAGGTCAGCACAGCACAGGTCAGCACAGCACAGCACAGGTCAGCACAGCACAGGTCAGGACAGCACAGCACAGGTCAGGACAGCACAGCACAGGTCAGGACAGCACAGCACAGGTCAGGTCAGCACAGCACAGGTCAGGTCAGGACAGCACAGGTCAGGTCAGGACAGCACAGGTCAGGTCAGGACAGCACAGGTCAGGACAGCACAGCACAGGTCAGGTCAGGACAGCACAGGTCAGGTCAGGACAGCACAGGTCAGGACAGGACAGCACAGGTCAGGACAGGACAGCACAGGTCAGGTCAGGTCAGGACAGCACAGGTCAGGACAGCACAGCACAGGACAGGACAGCACAGCACAGGTCAGGACAGCACAGCACAGGTCAGGACAGCACAGCACAGGTCAGGACAGCACAGCACAGGTCAGGACAGCACAGCACAGGTCAGGACAGCACAGCACAGGTCAGGACAGCACAGCACAGGTCAGGACAGCACAGCACAGGTCAGGACAGCACAGCACAGGTCAGGACAGCACAGCACAGGTCAGGACAGCACAGCACAGGTCAGGACAGCACAGCACAGGTCAGGACAGCACAGGACAGGTCAGGACAGCACAGCACAGGTCAGGACAGCACAGGTCAGGACAGCACAGCACAGGTCAGGACAGCACAGCACAGGTCAGGACAGCACAGCACAGGTCAGGACAGCACAGCACAGGTCAGGACAGCACAGCACAGGTCAGGACAGCACAGCACAGGTCAGGACAGCACAGCACAGGTCAGGACAGCACAGCACAGGTCAGGACAGCACAGCACAGGTCAGGACAGCACAGCACAGGTAAGGACAGCACAGCACAGGTCAGGACAGCACAGCACAGGTCAGGACAGCACAGCACAGGTCAGGACAGCACAGGTCAGGACAGGACAGCACAGCACAGGTCAAGACAGCACAGCACAGGTCAAGACAGCACAGGTCAGGACAGCACAGCACAGGTCAAGACAGCACAGCACAGGTCAAGACAGCACAGCACAGGTCAAGACAGCACAGCACAGGTCAAGACAGCACAGCACAGCACAGGTCAAGACAGCACAGCACAGGTCAAGACAGCACAGCACAGGTCAGGACAGCACAGCACAGGTCAGGACAGCACAGCACAGGTCAGGACAGCACAGGTCAGGACAGCTCAGGTCAGGACAGCTCAGGTTAGGACAGCACAGGTCAGGACAGCACAGGTCAGGACAGCACAGGTCAGGACAGCACAGGTCAGGACAGCACAGGTCAGGACAGCACAGGTCAGGACAGCACAGGTCAGGACAGCACAGGTCAGGACAGCACAGGTCAGGACAGCACAGGTCAGGTCAGGACAGCACAGGTCAGGACAGCACAGGTCAGGACAGCACAGGTCAGGACAGCACAGCACAGGTCAGGACAGCACAGCACAGGTCAGGACAGCACAGGTCAGGTCAGGACAGCACAGGTCAGGACAGCACAGCACAGGTCAGGACAGCACAGGTCAGGACAGCAGAGCACAGCACAGGTCAGGACAGCACAGCACAGATCAGGACAGCACAGCACAGCACAGGTCAGGACAGCTCAGGTCAGGACAGCTCAGGTCAGGACAGCTCAGGTCAGGACAGCACAGGTCAGGACAGCACAGGTCAGGACAGCACAGGTCAGGACAGCACAGGTCAGGACAGCACAGGTCAGGACAGCACAGGTCAGGACAGCACAGCACAGCACAGGTCAGGACAGCACAGCACAGGTCAGGACAGCACAGCACAGGTCAAGACAGCACAGCACAGGTCAAGACAGCACAGCACAGGTCAAGACAGCACAGCACAGGTCAAGACAGCACAGCACAGGTCAAGACAGCACAGCACAGGTCAAGACAGCACAGCACAGGTCAAGACAGCACAGCACAGGTCAAGACAGCACAGCACAGGTCAAGACAGCACAGCACAGGTCAAGACAGCACAGGTCAGGACAGCTCAGGTCAGGTCAGGACAGCACAGCACAGCACAGGTCAGGACAGCACAGCACAGGTCAGGACAGCACAGCACAGCACAGGTCAGGACAGCACAGCACAGCACAGGTCAGGACAGAACAGCACAGGTCAGGACAGCACAGCACAGGTCAGGACAGCACAGGATAGCACAGGACAGCACAGCACAGCACAGGTCAGGTCAGGACAGCACAGCACAGGTCAGGACAGCACAGCACAGGTCAGGACAGCACAGCACAGGTCAGGATAGCACAGCACAGGTCAGGATAGCACAGCACAGGTCAATACAGCACAGCACAGGTCAATACAGCACAGCACAGGTCAATACAGCACAGTACAGGTCAATACAGCACAGCACAGGTCAGGACAGCACAGCACAGCACAGGTCAGGACAGCACAGCACAGGTCAGGACAGCACAGCACAGGTCAGGACAGCACAGCACAGGTCAGGACAGCACAGCACAGGTCAGGACAGCACAGCACAGGTCAGGACAGCTCAGGTCAGGACAGCACAGCACAGGTCAGGACAGCTCAGGTCAGGACAGCTCAGGTCAGGACAGCACAGGTCAGGACAGCACAGGTCAGGACAGCACAGGTCAGGACAGCACAGGTCAGGACAGCACAGGTCAGGACAGCACAGGTCAGGACAGCACAGGTCAGGACAGCACAGGTCAGGACAGCACAGGTCAGGACAGCACAGCACAGGTCAGGACAGCACAGCACAGGTCAGGACAGCACAGCACAGGTCAGGACAGCACAGCACAGGTCAGGACAGCACAGCACAGGTCAGGACAGCACAGCACAGGTCAGGACAGCACAGCACAGGTCAGGACAGCACAGCACAGGTCAGGACAGGACAGCACAGGTCAGGACAGCACAGCACAGGTCAGGACAGCACAGCACAGCACAGCACAGGTCAGGACAGCACAGCACAGGTCAGGACAGCACAGGTCAGGACAGCACAGGTCAAGACAGCACAGGTCAGGACAGCACAGGTCAGGTCAGGACAGCACAGCACAGCAGCCTGTCTTGTGATGACATAGAATGAGAGCACATCGGCCCCGTCACCTGATCTCCTCCGATGAGTACACGGTGAAGGAGACGTCCTGCAGGCGCCGCCATGGCACGTCCCGGGAAAACAGCATGGTGTGTACAGTGCTGGCGGCGGACACCGCTCACTGCCGCACACACACGTGCAGGACCCGGAAGAGGAATATTCCACTGTGCAACCAGGCCGGGGGTGCAGATGGTGACGGGAGCGGTGGATGATCCGCGACCCCCGCACTGTGACTACAACTTATGATGTGCACAGAATAGCACATCCGGGTCCTCTGTGACAGCCAGGCGCCGGGTGACAGGCTGCGGCTCTGTACAGCATAAAAGCCGGTCCCCCCTTTTTTCTTGGTACAGTCCGGCAGCGGACATCCTGACAACAATATGGCGCTGTCCTGGGGACAGCTGCGGGCTGTCTGTGCCCGGACAGGACCACTGCTCAGGTAGAGGGGTGTATTGTGGGGTAATGGGCAATGGGGTGTAAGGACGAGACCATCCTATTTGTGGGGGTATAAGAAGTGTGTGTACATCCCCTCCAGCAGAGGGCGCAGTCTGTACACAGCGGGCAGTATACAGGGGCCGGGCAGCCTGTGTACATCCCTCCAGCAGAGGGCGCAGTCTGTACACAGCGGGCAGTATACAGTAGCCGGGCAGCCTGTGTACATCCCCCTCCAGCAGAGGGCGCAGTCTGTACACAGCGGGCAGTATACAGGGGCCGGGCAGCCTGTGTACATCCCTCCAGCAGAGGGCGCAGTCTGTACACAGCGGGCAGTATACAGGGGCCGGGCAGCCTGTGTACATGCCTCCAGCAGAGGGCGCAGTCTGTACACAGCGGGCAGTATACAGGGGCCGGGCAGCCTGTGTACATCCCTCCAACAGAGGGCGCAGTCTGTACACAGCGGGCAGTATACAGGGGCCGGGCAGCCTGTGTACATCCCTCCAGCAGAGGGCGCAGTCTGTACACAGCGGGCAGTATACAGGGGCCGGGCAGCCTGTGAACATCCCCACCAGCAGAGTGCGCAGTCTGTACACAGCAGGCAGTATACAGGGGCCGGGCAGCCTGTGTACATGCCTCCAGCAGAGGGCGCAGTCTGTACACAGTGGGCAGTATACAGGGGCCGGGCAGCCTGTGTACATCCCCTCCAGCAGAGGGCGCAGTCTGTACTCAGCGGGCAGTATACAGGGGCCGGGCAGCCTGTGTACATGCCTCCAGCAGAGGGCGCAGTCTGTACACAGCGGGCAGTATACAGGGGCCGGGCAGCCTGTGTACATCCCCTCCAGCAGATGGCGCAGTCTGTACACAGCGGGCAGTATACAGGGGCCGGGCAGCCTGTGTACATGCCTCCAGCAGAGGGTGCAGTCTGTACACAGTGGGCAGTATACAGGGGCCGGGCAGCCTGTGTACATCCCTCCAGCAGAGGGCGCAGTCTGTACACAGCGGGCAGTATACAGGGGCCGGGCAGCCTGTGTACATCCCTCCAGCAGAGGGCGCAGTCTGTACACAGCGGGCAGTATACAGTAGCCGGGCAGCCTGTGTACATCCCCCTCCAGCAGAGGGCGCAGTCTGTACACAGCGGGCAGTATACAGGGGCCGGGCAGCCTGTGTACATCCCTCCAGCAGAGGGCGCAGTCTGTACACAGCGGGCAGTATACAGGGGCCGGGCAGCCTGTGTACATGCCTCCAGCAGAGGGCGCAGTCTGTACACAGCGGGCAGTATACAGGGGCCGGGCAGCCTGTGTACATCCCTCCAACAGAGGGCGCAGTCTGTACACAGCGGGCAGTATACAGGGGCCGGGCAGCCTGTGTACATCCCTCCAGCAGAGGGCGCAGTCTGTACACAGCGGGCAGTATACAGGGGCCGGGCAGCCTGTGAACATCCCCACCAGCAGAGTGCGCAGTCTGTACACAGCAGGCAGTATACAGGGGCCGGGCAGCCTGTGTACATGCCTCCAGCAGAGGGCGCAGTCTGTACACAGTGGGCAGTATACAGGGGCCGGGCAGCCTGTGTACATCCCCTCCAGCAGAGGGCGCAGTCTGTACTCAGCGGGCAGTATACAGGGGCCGGGCAGCCTGTGTACATGCCTCCAGCAGAGGGCGCAGTCTGTACACAGCGGGCAGTATACAGGGGCCGGGCAGCCTGTGTACATCCCCTCCAGCAGAGGGCGCAGTCTGTACACAGCGGGCAGTATACAGGGGCCGGGCAGCCTGTGCACATCCCCACCAGCAGAGTGCGCAGTCTGTACACAGCAGGCAGTATACAGGGGCCGGGCAGCCTGTGTACATGCCTCCAGCAGAGGGCACAGTCTGTACACAGCGGGCAGTATACAGGGGCCGGGCAGCCTGTGTATATGCCTCCAGCAGAGGGTGCAGTCTGTACACAGTGGGCAGTATACAGGGGCCGGGCAGCCTGTGTACATCCCTCCAGCAGAGGGCGCAGTCTGTACACAGCGGGCAGTATACAGGGGCCGGGCAGCCTGTGTACATGCCTCCAGCAGAGGGCGCAGTCTGTACACAGCGGGCAGTATACAGGGGCCGGGCAGCCTGTGCACATCCCCCACCAGCAGATTGCGCAGTCTGTACACAGCAGGCAGTATACAGGGGCCGGGCAGCCTGTGTACATCCCCACCAGCAGAGGGTGCAGTCTGTACACAGCGGGCAGTATACAGGGGCCGGGCAGCCTGTGTACATCCCCTCCAGCAGAGGGCGCAGTCTGTACACAGCGGGCAGTATACAGGGGCCGGGCAGCCTGTGCACATCCCCACCAGCAGAGTGCGCAGTCTGTACACAGCAGGCAGTATACAGGGGCCGGGCAGCCTGTGTACATGCCTCCAGCAGAGGGCACAGTCTGTACACAGCGGGCAGTATACAGGGGCCGGGCAGCCTGTGTATATGCCTCCAGCAGAGGGTGCAGTCTGTACACAGTGGGCAGTATACAGGGGCCGGGCAGCCTGTGTACATCCCTCCAGCAGAGGGTGCAGTCTGTACACAGCGGGCAGTATACAGGGGCCGGGCAGCCTGTGTACATGCCTCCAGCAGAGGGCGCAGTCTGTACACAGCGGGCAGTATACAGGGGCCGGGCAGCCTGTGCACATCCCCCACCAGCAGATTGCGCAGTCTGTACACAGCGGGCAGTATACAGGGGCCGGACAGCCTGTGTACATCCCCTCCAGCAGAGTTCGCAGTCTGTACACAGCGGGCAGTATACAGGGGCCGGGCAGCCCGTGTACATCCCCTCCAGCAGAGGGCGCAGTCTGTACACAGCGGGCAGTATACAGGGGCCGGGCAGCCTGTGTACATGCCTCCAGCAGAGTGCGCAGTCTGTACACAGCGGGCAGTATACAGGGGCCGGGCAGCCTGTGTACATCCCCTCCAGCAGAGTTCGCAGTCTGTACACAGCGGGCAGTATACAGGGGCCGGGCAGCCCGTGTACATCCCCTCCAGCAGAGTGCGCAGTCTGTACACAGCGGGCAGTATACAGGGGCCGGGCAGCCTGTGTACATCCCTCCAGCAGAGGGCGCAGTCTGTACACAGCGGGCAGTATACAGGGGCCGGGCAGCCTGTGTACATCCCTCCAGCAGAGGGCGCAGTCTGTACTCAGCGGGCAGTATACAGGGGCCGGGCAGCCTGTGTACATCCCCACCAGCAGAGTGCGCAGTCTGTACACAGCAGGCAGTATACAGGGGCCGGGCAGCCTGTGTACATGCCTCCAGCAGAGGGCACAGTCTGTACACAGCGGGCAGTATACAGGGGCCGGGCAGCCTGTGTATATGCCTCCAGCAGAGGGTGCAGTCTGTACACAGTGGGCAGTATACAGGGGCCGGGCAGCCTGTGTACATCCCTCCAGCAGAGGACGCAGTCTGTACACAGCGGGCAGTATACAGGGGCCGGGCAGCCTGTGTACATGCCTCCAGCAGAGGGCGCAGTCTGTACACAGCGGGCAGTATACAGGGGCCGGGCAGCCTGTGCACATCCCCACCAGCAGATTGCGCAGTCTGTACACAGCAGGCAGTATACAGGGGCCGGGCAGCCTGTGTACATCTCCTCCAGCAGAGGGCACAGTCTGTACACAGCGGGCAGTATACAGGGGCCGGGCAGCCTGTGTACATGCCTCCAGCAGAGGGCGCAATCTGTACACAGCGGGCAGTATACAGGGGCCGGGCAGCCTGTGCACATCCCCACCAGCAGAGTGCGCAGTCTGTACACAGCGGGCAGTATACAGGGGCCGGGCAGCCTGTGTACATCCCCTCCAGCAGAGTTCGCAGTCTGTACACAGCGGGCAGTATACAGGGGCCGGGCAGCCTGTGCACATCCCCACCAGCAGAGTGCGCAGTCTGTACACAGCAGGCAGTATACAGGGGCCGGGCAGCCTGTGTACATGCCTCCAGCAGAGGGCGCAGTCTGTACACAGCGGGCAGTATACAGGGGCCGGGCAGCCTGTGTACATCTCCTCCAGCAGAGGGCGCAGTCTGTACACAGCGGGCAGTATACAGGGGCCGGGCAGCCTGTGTACATCCCCTCCAGCAGAGTTCGCAGTCTGTACACAGCGGGCAGTAAACAGGGGCCGGGCAGCCTGTGCACATCCCCACCAGCAGAGTGCGCAGTCTGTACACAGCAGGCAGTATACAGGGGCCGGGCAGCCTGTGTACATATCCTCCAGCAGAGGGCGCAGTCTGTACACAGCGGGCAGTATACAGGGGCCGGGCAGCCTGTGTACATCCCCTCCAGCAGAGGACGCAGTCTGTACACAGCGGGCAGTATACAGGGGCCGGGCAGCCTGTGTACATCCCTCCAGCAGAGGGCGCAGTCTGTATACAGGGGCCGGGCAGCCTGTGTACATCTCCTCCAGCAGAGGGCGCAGTCTGTACACAGCGGGCAGTATACAGGGGCCGGGCAGCCTGTGTACATCCCTCCAGCAGAGGGCGCAGTCTGTATACAGGGGCCGGGCAGCCTGTGTACATCTCCTCCAGCAGAGGGCGCAGTCTGTACACAGTGGGCAGTATACAGGGGCCGGGCAGCCTGTGTACATCTCCTCCAGCAGAGGGCACAGTCTGTACACAGCGGGCAGTATACAGGGGCCGGGCAGCCTGTGTACATCCCCTCCAGCAGAGGGCGCAGTCTGTACACAGCGGGCAGTATACGGGGCCGGGCAGCCTGTGTACATGCCTCCAGCAGGGGGCGCAGTCTGTACACAGTGGGCAGTATACAGGGGCCGGGCAGCCTGTGTACATCCCTCCAGCAGAGGGCGCAGTCTGTACACAGCGGGCAGTATACAGGGGCCGGGCAGCCCGTGTACATCCCCTCCAGCAGAGGGCGCAGTCTGTACACAGCGGGCAGTATACGGGGCCGGGCAGCCTGTGTACATCCCCTCCAGCAGAGGGCGCAGTCTGTACACAGCGGGCAGTATACAGGGGCCGGGCAGCCTGTGTACATCCTCTCCAGCAGAGGGCGCAGTCTGTACACAGCGGGCAGTATACGGGGCCGGGCAGCCTGTGTACATGCCTCCAGCAGAGGGCGCAGTCTGTACACAGCGGGCAGTATACAGGGGCCGGGCAGCCTGTGTACATCACCTCCAGCAGAGGGCACAGTGTGATGGGGCCGGGCAGCCTGGCATTTGCTGTTCTATATATTCAGTTTGTAATCTTTCTGGGGCTTGTAGTGCTGCAGCACAGGGCACAGAAACTGTTCCCACAAAGCTGGAAGTTACAATTGTGCACAATGTCTGTTTGTGACCTTAGATGGACGGTGACACCTCTCAATATTGAATGTCCCAGGGCACTGGCGGACATAGAAGGGGCCTTTGTGCAAGAACACGATAGGGGCCCTTTGCTGCCCAATAACTTCATAATGCACAATGCCACCTGCTTTGGGGGTACAAATGGCCCCCTGATTTCTGACCCCTTGTGTGGCTGCACCAATGATATGTCCGCCCCTGTCCCAGGGGGCATCGTCAGGACGTCCCAGGAGCCGGTGTCCTGCTGGAAGACCCAAGACATAGGCGTATGCCCAGATTTATGACGCTGGGCACTACATTGCCCACCAAAATCTTCAGATTTTATGATCTCTTACACACAATCAAGGCACCCAGAGGCAGCAAAACAACCAAAACATTTCTGACCTCCACCATGTGTGACTGTAGGTATGGTGTTCTTTTCTTTGTAGGCCTCATTCCATTTTTGGTAAACAGCAGAATGATGGGCTTTTCCAAAAAGCTCTAGCTTGGTCTCATCTGTCCACAAGACGCTTTTCCAGAAAGATTTTGGTTACTGATGTACATTTTGGCAAACTGCAGTCTAGCTTTATTTTTTATTTCTCTGCGTCAGCAGAGGGGTCCTCCAGGGTCTCCTCCATACAGTTTCATTTCATTGAAATATCAATGGATAGTTTCTGCTGACACTGATGCCCCCTGAGCCTGCAGGACAGCTTGAATTTCCTTGGACCTTGATTGGGGCTTATCCACCATCCGGACTATCCTGTGTCCTTTCATCACTGAGTTTCCTGTGTTCTGCTGAGGACGCAGCTTATGTGATCTCAGATTGTTGACAGTTTCTAGGTAGTAATAAGACCTTTTCTTTCTGTATTGCACATTGAGGGAACAAGAACAAGAATGTTTTTCTCTGTGATTACCTCTTTATGTACTTTTTTTTTAACATTTTAGTTTTCTTTTTTATTCATTGTTTTGCAGACAATGGCCAAGAGCGTTCCCCCAGTCTACATTTGGCTCCCCAGGTTTGTGGCCCTTTTAGTAATTTGTCGTTTTAGGCGGAGGGGGCGATAACGAATACGGCCGTCATCACAGTCCTCCATGTCAGTCAAGTTTTATTTTGATCTTTCTTTTTGTCACCAGCTCTCCTGAGGCCGCTGGTAAATCCATGTATGTCCAGCTACATGTGCCACTCGTCTGCGCTGTGCTCCCCTCTCATCAGATCCACACGGAGCGTGTTCCTGCCAGCAGCACATAACCCGGCCCCAGCACAGGGCAGCGCCATTCTGAGCAGGTAAATGGGCACCTCCCTGGTGTATGGTGTTACAGAGATTGTCTGCAGGTCTGTCACCAGATTTTATACTATAAACTGTATACATTATTAAATGTTTTTCTTAGACCTGATGAGACTGGTGTACTTACTTTGGTAATCAATGTTCATATGACAAACTGTAAACCTTCAAAAGGATTAAATAGTCTATGTTCACCTAGCCTGATTGTCAGCTCCTCAGTGTGCCTCCTGCTGAATTTCCACCCACCTAATCTCACTGTCAGCTCATCAGTGTGCCTCCTCCCTGCTGCTGAATCTCCACCCACCTAATCTCACTGTCAGCTCATCAGTGTGCCTCCTCCCTGCTGCTGAATTTCCACCCACCTAATCTCACTGTCAGCTCATCAGTGTGCCTCCTCCCTGCTGCTGAATCTCCACCCACCTAATCTCACTGTCAGCTCCTCAGTGTGCCTCCTCCCTGCTGCTGAATCTCCACCCACCTAATCTCACTGTCAGCTCCTCAGTGTGCCTCCTCCCTGCTGCTGAATCTCCACCCACCTAATCTCACTGTCAGCTCCTCAGTGTGCCTCCACCCGAATGATGAATCTCTGCCCACCTAATCTCACTGTCAGCTCCTCAGTGTGCCTCCACCCGAATGATGAATCTCTGCCCACCTAATCTCACTGTCAGCTCCTCAGTGTGCCTCCACCCGAATGATGAATCTCTGCCCACCTAATCTCACTGTCAGCTCCTCAGTGTGCCTCCACCCGAATGATGAATCTCTGCCCACCTAATCTCACTGTCAGCTCCTCAGTGTGCCTCCACCCGAATGATGAATCTCTGCCCACCTAATCTCACTGTCAGCTCCTCAGTGTGCCTCCACCCGAATGATGAATCTCCACCCACCTAACCTCACTGTCAGCTCCTCAGTGTGCCTCCTCCCTGCTGCTGATTCTCCACCCACCTAATCTCACTGTCAGCTCCTCAGTGTGCCTCCTCCCTGCTACTGAATCTCCACCCACCTAATCTCACTGTCAGCTCCTCAGTGTGCCTCCTCCCTGCTGCTGAATCTCCACCCACCTAGCCTCACTGTCAGCTCCTCAGTGTGCCTCCTCCCTGCTGCTGAATCTCCACCCACCTAATCTCACTGTCAACTCCTCAGTGTGCCTCCTCCCTGCTGCTGAATCTCCTCCCACCTAATCTCACTGTCAGCTCCTCAGTGTGCCTCCTGCTGAATTTCCACCCACCTAATCTCACTGTCAGCTCATCAGTGTGCCTCCTCCCTGCTGCTGAATCTCCACCCACCTAATCTAAATGTCAGCTCCTCAGTGTGCCTCCTCCCTGCTGCTGAATCTCCACCCACCTAATCTCACTGTCAGCTCATCAGTGTGCCTCCTCCCTGCTGCTGAATTTCCACCCACCTAATCTCACTGTCAGCTCATCAGTGTGCCTCCTCCCTGCTGCTGAATCTCCACCCACCTAATCTCACTGTCAGCTCCTCAGTGTGCCTCCACCCGAATGATGAATCTCTGCCCACCTAATCTCACTGTCAGCTCCTCAGTGTGCCTCCACCCGAATGATGAATCTCTGCCCACCTAATCTCACTGTCAGCTCCTCAATGTGCCTCCACCCGAATGATGAATCTCTGCCCACCTAATCTCACTGTCAGCTCCTCAGTGTGCCTCCACCCGAATGATGAATCTCCACCCACCTAATCTCACTGTCAGCTCCTCAGTGTGCCTCCTCCCTGCTGCTGATTCTCCACCCACCTAATCTCACTGTCAGCTCCTCAGTGTGCCTCCTCCCTGCTGCTGATTCTCCACCCACCTAGCCTCACTGTCAGCTCCTCAGTGTGCCTCCACCCTGCTGCTGAATCTCAACCCACCTAACCTCACTGTCAGCTGCTCAGTGTGCCTCCTCCCTGTTTCTGAATCTCCACCCACCTAATCTCACTGTCAGCTCCTCAGTGTGCCTCCTCCCTGCTACTGAATCTCCACCCACCTAATCTCACTGTCAGCTCCTCAGTGTGCCTCCTCCCTGCTGCTGAATCTCCACCCACCTAGCCTCACTGTCAGCTCCTCAGTGTGCCTCCTCCCTGCTGCTGAATCTCTACGCACCTAGCCTCACTGTCAGCTCCTCAGTGTGCCTCCTTCCTGTTACTGAATCTCCACCCACCTAATCTCCTTGTCAGCTCCTCAGTGTGCTTCCTTTCTGTTGAGATCTAACACTGCCTAGTACAAGCTGCAGCTGTCAGGCTTGGTGTGAGGATATTGAATTTACTTGGAAGTTTATTATCAGAATTGTACATCATTTCTGACGAGGATTTTCACAGATAGTCTCCACCCACCAGCTCAGAGACAACTGAACATTAGAGAGAGAGCCCGAAGAAGGGTAACCTGCAGGATACAAGTCATATAATGGCCGGAAATAATGCTATTCCTCATGTACACAGATGATTTATACTAAATAACCACCTGAACAATGGGTTTGGATGTCTTTTACCAGTGATCTTTTTTTTATGGGAAGCTTAGCCCCTGCTTTTGTCTCCTTAGTGTGACTCCATTGCTTCCGAGCCTCCTTCATCAGCCTTCGAGGACCATCACATATATAAGCCTCCGGAAGGGGAAGGGCAAGTCTGTGAGATCTGTCATCAAACGCTTTATGCGTTTGCACTGTGGACTGTGGATTCGGAGAAAGGTACCGTTATCAAGGGAGGAATTTGGGTGAAGACTGCTAATGGAGTCTTCGTTTGGGATATTCAGAGACTGTGCCGTATTAGCTGTATATCAGTGCCGATATATCAATGTATCAGACAATGAATACATAAGACATGTTCTCTCTTTCAGCCAGCGTCATTCACTGAACTCGTGTATTCCAAGACACCCAATTATACAATCTGCATTTCTAACCTTGAAGCTAGAACAAGGGAGTAAGGAGTATTCAACTCCTTATTTTCTCCCAGCATATCTTTGTTTGTTAAAACATTCTTTCTGTGTAAACATTACTGATAAGACTGTTGCTCATTATTTGAAAACTTCCATTATTTGTACATCTGTTCACTTATCCTTGGTAACCCCTTCATGACTATACAACTTTTATAGATCTGTGCAATTGCTACATAGACAGACAGATTATTATGCAACTACATCTACATTTTGATTATTTATATACACAGATATTCTTATTACGTTTAAACAAACATACTACAGCTCAGACCACCTTCACACCGTCATTTTTCTGAAAAAGATCTGACTCTACAGAATTTGGGTTACAACCCCGTTGGAGGTGCCTGTGTCCCCTGCAGTGTCTCAGCGATTGTGCTGGAAGCTCAGGAATCGGTAATTTAATGGTGAAAATAAATAATCCCATCAATTTCATCAGTATCGGGTCACAAGTGTCTAGTTTTAGCTCTTTGGTCACTATTTATATAGTATACCCAGTATTTACAAGGGGGCGGTGCTCACAAGAGTCTTGGGGTGGGGCCTTTTTGGGCCACTTTGCATAATTTCCCTTTGAGCACCACCCATGTTGGGTGCACTAAATAAAAAAGCCATTTTTTGGAAGTGTATACCTTCCCGACTAAACGACTTTTTTATTAATTTATTTTTTTTAATGTTTTTTTTTTATTGATTTTTTTTTTTTTTTTTTTTATTTTTCTATGAAAAGAAAGAAAAATATAATAAATAAACCCACATCGTATTACCAAATAAAAGGGGCGAATAGGAAAGTGGCTGGAGAGACACCAAAATAAAGTCTTAACTTTGACACCAAGGAGGTTATGAATAAGGAATCGTGGGTTGTGAGAGCCGCAACTACTGAAAAGCCTAATTCGGCTGCAGGAGTTACACGGTTAATACCGTATTTTTCGTTTTATAAGATGCATCCCAAATTTAGAAAAAAAAATATGGGGGTTTGTTTTATAATCCGGTGGTGTCTTACCGGGGGAGGGTGCAGCAGCGGTAGTGTAGTGGGGTCACAGGAGGCAGGGGCGGTGGTGGAATAGGGCGATGCTCAGTGGCGCTATGAGACAGGAACATCCAGAAACTGTCGGCGGTGCAGGCTTCAAAGAAATGACGCCCGGAGTTGGCACGTGTGCAGATTGAGCTATTGACTCAAAGACGAGCCAAGATCTCATCTGTGCATGTGCCACTTCTGTGCGCCATTTTACTAAGTCTGTTACTGGGAGAGCAATGGACCGGAGGTGACGCGTGCGCAGATGAGATCTTGAGCCTTGAGGTCCATCTGCGCATGCGCCGACTCCAAGCACCATTTCTTTGAAGCCTGTACTGATGTCATTTTCAGGATGTCTCGTGCCTCACCAGCAGTGAGCACAGCACAGTGCCCACAGCCTGCAGGATTCCCCCTACCTCACACCCCCCCCGTAGTGAGCACCAGCACTGCACAGTGCCCACGGCCCGCAGCATTGCCCCTACCTCACCCCCCGTAGCGAGCACCAGCACTGCACAGTGTCCACAGCCCGCAGCATTGCCCCTACCTCACCCCCCCGTAGCGAGCACCAGCACTGCACAGTGCCCACAGCCCACAGCATTGCCCCTGCCTCACCCCCGCGTAGCGAGCACCAGCACAGCACAGTGCCCACAGCCTGCAGCATTGCCCCTGCCTCCCCCCCCCCCCCCCCCCGTAGCGAGCACCAGTGCAGCACAGTTCCCACAGCCCACAGCATTGCCCCTGCCTCACCCCCCGTAGCGAGCACCAGCGCAGTGCCCACAGCCCGCAGCATTGCCCCTGCCTCACCCCACCCCGTAGCGACCACCAGCACAGCGCAGTGCCCACAGTCCGCAGCATTGCCCCTGCCTCACCCCCCCGTAGCGAGCACCAGCACAGCGTAGTGCCCACAGCCTGCAGCATTGCCCCTTCGCCCCTGCCTCACCCCCTGTAGCGAGCACCAGCACAGCACAGTACCCACAGCTCGCAGCATTGCCCCTGCCTCACCTACCGCAGCAAGCACAGCCTGACATTACCATCAGCACTGCCCACAGCATCTCCCCTGCCTCTCTACCATCCCCCGGGAATCTACATTCAGATTATAAGACACACCTCTCATTTTCCTTACAAATTTTTGGGATTAAAAGTACATGTTATAGTCTGAAAAATACAGTAGATGCTAAAACACTGGTAGGAAGGGGATGACCCGCGCTCCATGGAGGAGAAAACTGTAGGATTAATCTTGATTTATTTTTTTTAACGCGTTTCAGACTTAAAACTCCTTCTTCAGGACAATCGCAATCGATTTTATTTTTTTAATGAAGTTTTTAACTTCTGAAAGCGTCAACAAATCCCTATTCTTCACAGTTTTCTTGTCCATGGCAGTATGGATTAACCCCTTTCTTCCAGTCTTTTATCATCCAGCAGATATTTGAATATCCGAATTAGAAGAAAAAAAAGAGTAGAGTTTTGCCATTTAAAGGGGCACTCCAGGGCAAATTAAAAAAATAAAATAAAAAGTATTCTACTGGACACACCTTGATAAACTATAAAACTAACATCCATACTGTTGTTTATAATCCTGATAGGAGCTGCTGCTGAATGTGATGGTGGATCTGCTCCTCGGGGCTCCCCCTCCCTTCTGGGACGTTATGTCACACATTAGGGGCATGGTCTGCTCCTGGCTTTTAATAACATCCGGCCATCTGACAGCTAAAGTGTTATAGTGTTTAGCCCTTTTAATGATGTGCAAATAAGGCGCCATCTTTATTGTAACACCTAATATTTTACAGGCCGGTTATAAAAAGAAGCTGTGGAAGAAGTCGGCCGCCAGGAAGAAGCGTCTCCGAGAAATCGTATTCTGTAACAAAACGCAGAGCAAACTGCTAGATAAGATGACCTCGTCCTTCTGGAAGAGGAGGAACTGGTATATCGACGACCCCTACCAGAAATACCACGACCGCACCAACCTCAAATTGTAGACCTGGATCTTACTAAACGTGTAATAAAGTATATATATGTATAAGCCTGATGTTGTGTGTCACTGGGAACCTGTGTTACATTACAATTTGGGTTGTTCAGCATCAAAGACTGGAAACATGGCTTCCAAAACCAGTGCCAAACCAGTTTACATCACATTTCCACTAATGGCAATTGCAGTGCCCTAAGGGGCTTTGTTTTGTGTTTTTATTTTTTTGTAGTACCATGGTCATGGACTCCCAGTAAACTTTAGAATGAAGGAATTGTGGTGCTACTTTTAGGGTAATCAGGATAACTTGTTGATCACTGTGGATCCCACCACTGATATACCCACTGATTCCAAAATTGGGAGTCTGAAAGCCCTATGAAAGTGCCTGGAAGGAGAACGCCAGCACCCGAGAACAGCCATTGTACACATTGTATGGAGCCTTAAGCCTGCTTTACACGAGTCGATCTATCGTGCGATAGCACGAGTGATTACCCGCCCCTGTCATTTTTGCGTCACGGGCAAATCGCTGCCCGTGGCGCACAAACTTGTTTAACCCCCGTCACACGCACTTACCTTCCGGACGACCTCGCTGTGGGCGGTGAACGTCCACTTCCTGAAGTGGGAGGGACGTTCGGCGTCACAGCGACGTCACACGGCAGCCGGCCAATAGAAGCGGAGGGGTGGAGATGAGCGGGATGTAAACATCCTGCTCACCTCCTTCCTTCCATTAAGCTGGCGGGTGCCGTGGGACGCAGGTACGCTGTGTTCATCATTCTCGTGGTGTCACACAGAGCAACGTGTGATGTCACGGAAACGATGAACAACCTGCACTCATGAAAATAAACGATATTATGAAAGTTAACGGCAAGTACACGATTTGTGAGTGATACTGCATCGCTCGGAGGTGTCACATGAGACGACGTTGTGCGCTATGCCGGATGTGCGTCACGAAAACCGTGACCCCCGACGACATATCGCACGATATATCGTCTCGTGTAAAGCCCGCATAAGTCTATCAAAGCTGTACGCTGTGTACTTCTGTCCGCCTTATGACCAGATATCAGTTAATTGCTGGGTGTTGGACCACCACTGATGTATCAATATTTTAGTCATAGTGTCTCTAAAATACACAATTCTTGATCGACTAAAGGGCACTTTACACGCAGCGATATCGCTAGCGAGCGTACCCGCCCCCGTCGGTTGTGCGTCACGGGCAAATCGCTGCCCATGGTTCACATCACTTACACCCGTCACACATACTTACCTGCCTAGCGACGTCACTGTGGCCGGCAAACCGCCTCTTTTCTAAGGGGGCGGTTCGTGCGGCGTCACTAAGTGGCCGCCCAATAGAAGCGGAGGGGCGGAGATGAGCGGGACGAACATCCCGCCCACCTCCTTCCTTCCTCATTGCCGGTGGCCGCAGGTACGGTGATGTTCCTGCGGTGTCACACGTAGCAATGTGTGCTGCCGCAGGAACGACAAACAACCAGCGTCCTGCAAGAGCAACAATAATCGGGAAAGGAACGACGCGTCAACGATTAGGTGAGTAATTTTGATCTTTAACGGACGTTCGTGTGTTTCACACGCAACAACGTCGCTAACGAGGCTGGATGTGCGTCACGAATTCCGTGACCCCAACGAGATCACATTAGCAATGTCGTTGCGTGTAAAGCAGCCTTAAGAACGGATCCTGCAGAGATCCCTTGGGAAAAAAGTTCTGCAAACACAAATTTTTGTCCATTACTGATATCTGCCGAATTTGTTTGTTTTTTTTTAACATGGGAGCCTATGGAGAACGGATCTGTTAACAGATTGCTATTTTGTCATCCGTTTTACTTGTATTTGTCACGGATCCGTTGTTTTCTTACAGGATCCGTTGCAAATGGAAGACAAATAGCAATCCGTTAACGGATCCATTCTCCATAGACTCCAATGTTAAGGTTTGCCGGATCTGTTTGTTTTTTTTTCCCCAACGGATTTCTGCAGGATCCGCTCTAACAGATGATTACAGGATATGTGAACTCAGCCGAAGCCCAGCTCCTTCTAGGCCTAAGAAAAATGTTATATGGTCCATTTTGGAACACTGAGGGGGAACCTGAGAGCTGAAAAATGCTGCACAAACCGAGGACAGAGGAGAGCTGATACATGCTGCCCAAACTGTGGACTGAGGGAACCTGAGATCTCATACATGCTACCAAAACTGTGGACTGAGGGAACCTGAGAGCTGAAAAATGCTGCCCAAACTGAGGACAGAGGAGAGCTGATACATGCTGCCCAAACTGTGGCCTGAGAGAACCTGAGAGCTGATACATGCTGCCCAAACTGTGGACTGAGGGAACCTGAGAGCTGAAAAATGCTGCCCAAACTGAGGACAGAGGAGAGCTGATACATGCTGCCCAAACCGTGGACTAAGAAAACCTGAGAGCTGATACATGCTGCCCAAACTGTGGACTGAGGGAACCTGAGAGCTGATACATGCTGCCCAAACTGTGGACTGAGGGAACCTGAGAGCTGATACATGCTGCCCAAACTGTGGAATGAGGGAACCTGAGAGCTGATACATGTTCCCAAACCATGGACAGAGGAAAGCTGATACATGCTGCCCAAACTGTGGAATGAGGGAACCTGAGAGCTGATACATGTTCCCAAACCGTGGACAGAGGAAAGCTGATACATGCTGCCCAAACCGTGGACAGTGGGAATCTGAGAGCTGATACATGCTGCCCAAACTGTGGACAGAGGGAACCTGAGAGCTGATACATGCTGCCCAAACCGTGGACAGTGGGAATCTGAGAGCTGATACATGCTACCCAAACTGTGGACTGAGGGAACCTGAGAGCTGATACATGTTCCCAAACCGTGGACAGAGTAAAGCTGATACATGCTGCCCAAACCGTGGACAGTGGGAATCTGAGAGCTGATACATGTTCCCAAACCGTGGACAGAGGAGAGCTGATACATGCTAACCAAACTGTGGACAGTGGGAACCTGAGAGCTGATACATGCTGCCCAAACCATGGACAGAGGGAACCTGAAAGCTGATACATGCTGCCCAAATCATGGACAGAAGGAACCTGAGAGCTGATACATGCTGCCCAAACTATGGACAGAGGGAACCTGAGAGCTGATACATGCTGCCCAAATCATGGACAGAAGGAACCTGAGAGCTGATACATGCTGCCCAAACCGTGGACAGAAGGAACCTGAGAGCTGATACATTCTGCCCAAACCATGGACAGAGGGAAGCTGAGAGATCATATATGCTGCCCAAACGATGGACAGAGGGAACCTGAGAGATCATACATGCTGCCCAAACCGTGGAGAGAGGGATCCTAAGAGTTGATACATGCTGCCCAAACCGTGGAGAGAGGGATCCTAAGAGTTGATACATGCTGCCCAAACCGTGGAGAGAGGGATCCTAAGAGTTGATACATGCTGCCCAAACCGTGTGCAGAATGAACCTGAGAGCTGATACCCGCTTGTCCGCATGTCTGTCCAGTGTACAGTGCGGCTCGGTGCTTGGCAGCTTTGAAAAGTAGTTATTTCTCTGACACCGCAGGGTTTCAAAGTCACCCATACCTGGCTGGGATAATACAGCCAGTGCCCGATATATCTCACCCACGGTTTGGGCAGCATGTGTCAGTTTTGAGGTTTCCTTTATGAGTTTTGAAGTTATTTTTTTGTTTTTTTTTTTATGTGGATTTTGCAAAAGAATCTGCTTTAAAATCCATGCAAAACGTCAACGTCAATGCAAAGCCTGGAAAAAAAAACACGTAAATTTGCAATTGCTTTTAAAAGTGCGGAATAGCAACAACTCTGCGCACTGAAAAAAAGGCTTTGGAAAAGATATGTAAAAAAAAAAACAACGCTGAAAAAAATGGAAAAAGCGTAAAAAAATGCAAAAAGACAAAAAACAAAGCAGATTACTGATCTACATTTTGATCCCGAAACTTGTGAGGTATGTACACACAATGCTGTGGTGCTGGGTTATTGTGTTTTAGTTTTTTTAAATAAATTTGGGTAAAACTGTGACATTTTTATATGATTTTTTATGCTTTTTTTTTTACAGCAATTTTAGATTTTTTTTCCAATTGATCTCTTTATTAGTTTAATAAATAGCAGATACCCCCCCCAAAAAAAAATAAAAAAAATCTGGGGTCACACACACTGTTTTATTGTTTTTCTTGCAGATTTTCACTACAGTCTTTGTTGCCCATAGCAACCAAGCTTCGCATAAGTAAATGAAAGCAAAGCGTTGATTGGTTGCTATAGACCACAACCAATCAGGTCATTAGTACTTACTACGCGACTTCACTCTATCAAGGGCACTAAACACACGTGCGTGACCCGGAAGTGGAACGTACCATATTGTTCAGGAGGGAGGGAGGGGACGGTACTTTGTTTCTACCGATTAGCGTCAGAACAGTGACGCAGAATATCGTTTACATTTGGGCAAAAATGATGCACAGTCTGGGTTATTCTAGCGGCTTGATGTAGTTCGGGTTGGGATAATGAGCGCCCCTCTTTTCTCGTGTAGGTGGTACAGTCCTTGTCTGGTGTCATGGCGCTGCCCTGTGTGAGGCTGGGAGCTGTTCGGTTCCGTACAGCGGCGCTGCTCAGGTAGAGACCGGTGCATTGGGGGAGGGGGCCGTGTGCGGGGCTGTGTCGGTGCGGTGCGGTGCACGGGCTTCTGTCCTCTGCTCTTCTGTACAGACGCGGGCAGACATCATGAACGTCATTGAATATGGTGGCATTAACCCCTTCCCGACGTGCAATTTTTTGCTTTTACCCTTTTCATTTTTTTATATATTTTTTACATCCTCTTCTTCTTTATAGAGCCATATTTTTTTTTCTTCTTTCCATATATCTGTACAAGGGCTCAGCTGAATCTCGAGCCATGGCGACTTGATGGATGAATGCTCTGTAGGACAATCTTGTGCAGCCTAGATAGGTCCGCCAGGGTCTTCGCCTAGATGGATAGGGCCACCGGGGTTCTTCTCCGCCTAGATGGATACGGTCACCGGGGTTCTTCTCCGCCTAGATGGATACGGTCACCGGGGTTCTTCTCCGCCTAGATGGATACGGTCACCGGGGTTCTTCTCCGCCTAGATGGATACGGTCACCGGGGTTCTTCTCTGCCTAGATGGATAGGTCCACTAGGGTCTTCTCAGCCTAGATGGATAGGGTCATCAGGGCTCTTCTCCGCCTAGATGGATAGGTCCACCAGGGTCTTCGCCTAGATGGATAGGGCCACCGGGGTTCTTCTCCGCCTAGATGGATACGGTCACCGGGGTTCTTCTCCGCCTAGATGGATACGGTCACCGGGGTTCTTCTCCGCCTAGATGGATAGGGCCACCGGGGTTCTTCTCCACCTAGATGGATAGGGTCACCAGGGCTCTTCGCCTAGATGGATAGGTCCACCAGGGCTCTTCTCCGCCTAGATGGATAGGTCCTCCAGGGTCTTCGCCTAGATGGATAGGGCCACCGGGGTTCTTCTCCACCTAGATGGATACGCTCACCAGGGCTCTTCTCCGCCTAGATGGATATGGTCCCCGGGGTTCTTCTCCGCCTAGATGGATATGGTCCCCGGGGTTCTTCTCCGCCTAGATTGATACGGTCACCGGGGTTCTTCTCCGCCTAGATGGATACGGTCACCGGGGTTCTTCTCCGCCTAGATGGATACGGTCACCGGGGTTCTTCTCCGCCTAGATGGATATGGTCCCCTGGGTTCTTCTCCGCCTAGATGGATATGGTCCCCTGGGTTCTTATCCGCCTAGATGGATACGGTCACCGGGGTTCTTCTCCGCCTAGATGGATATGGTCCCCTGGGTTCTTCTCCGCCTAGATGGATATGGTCCCCTGGGTTCTTCTCCGCCTAGATGGATATGGTCCCCTGGGTTCTTCTCCGCCTAGATGGATATGGTCCCCTGGGTTCTTCTCCGCCTAGATAGATATGGTCCCCTGGGTTCTTCTCCGCCTAGATGGATAGGTCCACTAGAGTCTTCTCCGCCTAGATGGATACCAGGGCTCTTCTCTGCCTAGATGGATAGGTCCACCAGGGCTCTTCTCTGCCTAGATGGATAGGTCCACTGTTAGCTATAAAGCCATCAGGTTGCTTGTCTTCCTCTTGGCCTTGTTCCTTCTTTTCTTCCCACCATGATGTCCTTCTCCAGTGATCGCTCTCTTCGTATGACGCTCCCGAGGTAGTCATAGCTTTGTGATCCTTGCTTCACGTGACCTGTCTGGCTTGGCTTGGTCGATCTTCTTGCCATCCATGGTTGATGTGATAACCTCCTTTTCCAGCACATTTCCAAGGTGTTGATTCTTCTTCTGTCTTGTTTCTCTCTCGTCCCGGCTCCATATGTTAATACAGAAAAGACCAGACTATGTATGAACCATCAAAGGTCTACTAATATTTCCTAAAAGGAAACCGGTTCAAAAGTGAAACTATAAACCCAGAAAAAAGGAATACCCCAAGAAATATTATCGCTATAATAATACCAAGGGGGAAACCAGAAAAACAAGGACCAAGGAGTATGATTAGAAAATATTTATTGAGACTGAAAAAATGATGGTGGCTAAGATGACAACAGCCACCAAAGGACAAAACAATAAAAAACACACACGGCCTACAGACATCGCCCAGCTAAGTGCTCATACATCACTGCATACGATACACACGCAGCATAAATACAGCCAAATAAAAACCGCAGTATAGAAACAGGCACCGCTAATCCCGCACTGATGCAATATGGCAATTATAGCAATAATGAAGTCACTTATACTGAATTTGTGCGGGATCAGACACCAAATAATCAGTTGCTGCGAATAGCGGTAAATGTAATGAGATAATAATAGGCAAGAAAGCCCATACAACACCTTGAGACATGATGGTCAGATGGTAAAGACAGGGGACGTTTGGAGGGTGTGCGCGCCTCGACGCGCGTTTCACTGACTGACGAATCCTTGTATCGCTGGGTTGAGTGGGTTGATCATAGTCTCCGATGAGCTTCCGCTTGCTATTGTGGCAGTGTGGGTGCTTCAGCAGGCCCCCAGCTGCCATGTTATCCCACCGAGGGGACGATTGTACACTGCCTCAGTTCTGTCAGATATCAGCAACTAAATGATTATCCTCTGTTTTTGGAGCTGAGCTCCGGCCATGGCTATTGGACACAGATGCCGGCTGTGTAATACAGCCACCATCTACCACTTGTGGAGAAAGTACTTTAAGCATGCATATTTGCTGTCAGATACTAATGGCTGCTAATCCTGTGCGGGAACAGAAGATTGGACATGTTGGAAACGGGCATGCCTGATCCTTTCTGATGTCTCCTGCCCCCTCTTCTCTTTACGACATTGAAGGTCCCTATGCCCACACTGATGACATATTTGGAGGGCTATTGACTTTAATAAAAATATATATATATAAAAATAAAGATTTATTTAAAGATTTATTTATTTATTTAATAAATGACAAAGGGGCACCATGTTGGTTTGACGCACTGCCGATGTATCCTAGTAATGTGGCCCCTGTGCGGAGCCCGGGATGTGTCCTCTGTGCACTGATGTGACCGTTGTTTTCTGCAGGTGTCTGTGTCAGAGCAGCAGCCATCATGCGGCTACAGGTGAGTCCTTGATCTCAGCGGCTACTCCACCATGTATAAAACTGGTCTCTGCTGTCGGTGAATGATACCCACCACTCCTCTTCCAATGCTAATCAGGTTCCCCGCCAGTCTCAGTAATTCCTGGTTGATCCAGACAGACATGTGACCACTGCTGCCAATCACTGGCCGCAGTGGTTGGATGTGTTGGTCACTGCTGCAGCCAGTGATTGTCTGTAGTGATTTCAGGTCCATCTGGAACTAGTGAGACAGATGGGGCTTCTAATCTACGTCCCCTGCCCCATGGAGGGAAAAAGGACACTGCGCTGAGCCCACCATTCATAACCTGGGGGCATGTGCTTGTGAGAGATAGGAATACCACCACTTTATAGAGCGGAGTACGGACCGTCCGAGGGTCTCCTGACCTGAGCTCAGCAGCGGCATGGGCTGCTCTTTGCACCGTGGTCCATACTCACACGTGTGAACGCCGCCTAACTTGTCCCATTATTAGAGAACCCCCCCACTGAGGACACATTTATAATAAATTAATGGCAATAACCCATTAGTTGTTTTTTTATGTTAGTTTTTTAAATATGACCCTTGGAAGTGGTAAAATCTTATAATGTCGTTTCTAGGATTCAAAAAGTTTGTGCACCCCCAGAGAACTGAAGCATAAACAGCACGAATAGTGGGCAGAAGTTTGACATATTTACAATATTTCTGTATTGGGTTCAATGTTATTCTCCATACACTTCCCGTGTGATAGAACACAGTGTATTCATGCGCTCACCTGTTATTTTATTGTACTCTTTTTAAGCTACTGAAGAAATCGAACTTCCAAGAAGAAAGACCTGGTCAGTGGCCTTTATATGTAACTAGAGGTAGAACCAGTCATGGTAGGGGTGTATGGCCACCTTTCAGGGGCAGCATCTGCTCAGGAGCCTCTTCCTCCTCCTTCTCCTTTTTCCTTCTCCTCCTTATCATCCCTCTCCTCCTTATAATCATCATCATCCTTCTCCTCCTCCTCCTTATCATTATCATCATCATCATCCTTCTCCTCCTTATCATTATCATCATCAACATCATCATCCTTCTCCTCCTTATCATTATCATCATCAACATCATCATCCTTCTCCTCCTCCTTATTATCATCATCATCATCCTTTTCCTTATCATCATCATCATCCTCCTTATCATCATCATCATCATCATCCTTCTCGTCCTCCTTATTATCATTATCATCATCATCATCCTCCTCCTCCTTATCATCATCATCATCATCATCATCTTCCTTCTCCTCCTCCTCCTTATCATAATCATCATCAACCTTCTCCTTTTCCTTCTCCTTTTCCTTCTCCTTATCCTCCTCCTTATCCCCCTCTTCCTCCTCCTCTTCCTCCTCTTCTTATTCCTCCTCTTCTTGCTCCTCTTCTTGCTCCTCCTCCTCTTACTCCTCCTCCTCTTGCTCCTCCTCTTGCTCCTCCTCTTGCTCCTCCTCTCCTCTTCCTCCTCCTCCCTTTTCTTCTCTTCCTTTTCTTCTCTCCCTTTTCTTCTCTCCCGTTTCTTCTCTCCCGTTTCTTCTCTCCCGTTTCTTCTCTCCCGTTTCTTCTCTCCCGTTTCTTCTCTCCCGTTTCTTCTCTCCCGTTTCTTCTCTCCCGTTTCTTCTCTCCCGTTTCTTCTCTCCCGTTTCTTCTCTCCCGTTTCTTCTCTCCCGTTTCTTCCTTCTGTTTCTTCTCTCCCGTTTCTTCTCTCCCGTTTTTTCTCACCCGTTTTTTCTCTCCCGTTTTTTCTCTCCCGTTTCTTCTCTCCCGTTTCTTCTCTCCCGTTTCTTCTCTCCCTTTTCTTCTTCTCTCCCTTTTCTTCTTCTTCTCTCCCTTTTCTTCTTCTTCTCTCCCTTTTCTTCTTCTTCTCTCCCTTTTCTTCTTCTTCTCTCCCTTTTCTTCTTCTTCTCTCCCTTTTCTTCTTCTTCTTCTCTCCCTTTTCTTCTTCTTCTTCTCTCCCTTTTCTTCTTCTACTCTCCCTTTTCTTCTTCTACTCTCCCTTTTCTTCTTCTTCTCTCCCTTTTCTTCTTCTTCTCTCCCTTTTCTTCTTCTTCTCTCCCTTTTCTTCTTCTACTCTCCCTTTTCTTCTTCTACTCTCCGTTTTCTTCTTCTACTCTCCCTTTTCTTCTTCTTCTCTCCCTTTTCTTCTTCTTCTCTCCCTTTTCTTCTTCTACTCTCCCTTTTCTTCTTCTACTCTCCGTTTTCTTCTTCTACTCTCCCTTTTCTTCTTCTACTCTCCCTTTTCTTCTTCTTCTCTCCCTTTTCTTCTTCTACTCTCCCTTTTCTTCTTCTACTCTCCCTTTTCTTCTTCTACTCTCCCTTTTCTTCTTCTTCTCTCCCTTTTCTTCTTCTTCTCTCCCTTTTCTTCTTCTTCTCTCCCTTTTCTTCTTCTACTCTCCCTTTTCTTCTTCTACTCTCCCTTTTCTTCTTCTACTCTCCCTTTTCTTCTTCTACTCTCCCTTTTCTTCTTCTTCTCTCCCTTTTCTTCTACTCTCCCTTTTCTTCCTCTTCTCTCCCTTTTCTTCTTCTTCTCTCCCTTTTCTTCTTCTTCTCTCCCTTTTCTTCTTCTTCTCTCCCTTTTCTTCTTCTTCTCTCCCTTTTCTTCTTCTTCTCTCCCTTTTCTTCTTCTTCTCTCCCTTTTCTTCTTCTTCTCTCCCTTTTCTTCTTCTTCTCTCCCTTTTCTTCTTCTTCTCTCCCTTTTCTTCTCCTTTCTCTCATACTTGGGACTGTCCTGTGTTACCTGGTTGTCTCTGTGAATGGCCACCATGCAATGCTACTGTTCTTCCTGCAGTGTGATCAGCCTCGATCTAATGTGTTTGATGTCACCATCTTCTCACCCCTCTTTCATTACTGTACCCCTCTGTAGGGACAAGACGGCGGTCCTGCAGGCCCTGGCGTACACGGTCAATCATGTAAGGTTTTACATTTTGTTTGTTGTTTTTTTTAATGTTAGATGTATATTTTATTACTGTTCAGAATAAACTCTTCCCTCTCTGCTTCTATTACAGGATCCAACCTCGGCCTCCTACACCTTTCAGGATGACCCTTACCTCATCCCCAGCATGTCCACAGATTATGTAAGATACAATGTCATGTCAGGTTATAGCGTAACCTCGTTCACTCCCGACCCGTCCCATACACGTGCATGCTCTGTGGGACTGAGCGTGCATGTGTTTCCTTGGAGAAAAACTGATAAAGCTTCTGATATACACCTCTTATTCCGGCTTAAATCCAATCCTTGTGTTCTGATGGATGTTAAATGATCCTTCATGCCCCCCAACGTCATGTCTGGGTAGCGTCGGGAGGCCCCCATAAACATGAGATGGCAGGTGTATATAGGGGCCCATAGCTTGTCGGTTGCATTTGTCAGTAATCACTAGTTCTGTGTGATTTCCCTCCGCGCTGTGTACAATTTTTGTGTGTATTTATATTTTATTTATTATTTATTTCTTTGTCGCTCCATTGGGAGACCCAGACAATTGGGTGTATAGCTTCTGCCTCCGGAGGCCACACAAAGTATTACACTTTAAAAAGTGTAACCCCTCCCCTCTGCTATACACCCTCCCGTGCATCACGGGCTCCTCAGTTTTTATGCTTTGTGCGAAGGAGGGGACCGCGGCCTATGATAGGCTAAGCGGGCCCGCTGGGAACCTTCCCCGACTTCATCAGGAGTGCGTGTTTCGATCACTCTAGCTCCAGAGGGGCCGTCCAGTAGCACAGAACTTGACGGACAAGCGCTTACTAAGCGCCTTATTGACACGCGTTACCCTTTTCCCCCCTGACGTGCTTAACGGTTGGGCTCAGTGTCACAGAGTGGATCCTCCAGTCTCTAGGCTGGCGGCAAGATCTGTAGTAGGGGCAGTTGTCCATCTCTCACGAATGCCACTGACAGGCAAATAACGCTTATGATGAAATCCATCTATGAAGCCATAGTCGCATCTTTTGCTCCAGCCTTCGCAGCCGTGAGGGTACTCCAAGCTATCTCAGCTTCTCCGGCTGAGATTATTGCGGTTGCACATAACTCTGCCACGCAGGTTGTGTCCTTCACTTCTCAGGCGTAGGTTTTTTCGTTCTACGCCATGAACGCCGTTCCTGGACTCTGCGAGCCGTACAGCGGTAGCATCCACCAATTCAGTGGCAGTCTGCAGGGCCATGTGGCTACGTGAATGGAAGGCAGGCTCTGCTTCCAAGAAGTTCTTAACCGGTTTGCCATTTTTATGGCGACCGTTTGTTTGGCGAGCAATTGGATGAAGTTACTAGACAGTCTCGTCCTTGCCACAGTCCAAGACCGATGGGTGAGAGACATTCTGTCTCACGGTTACAGGATAGAGCTCTGCGCTCGTCCTCAGACTCGTTTCTTCAGAACATCTCCGCTCCCCGAGCGAGCCGATGCACTTTTTCATAGGAACACTCTGAAGTCTCGATGTCACAAGGAGACTTCCTAGCATCAATTGACATCAAGGATGCTTATCTCCATGTGCCGATCACACCCGAGCTTCAACGCTTTCTGCGTTTCGCCATCAGGGATGAACACCTTCAGTTCGTGGCACTGCCATTCGGCCGGGCGACAGCCCCACGGGTCTTCACCAAGGTCATGGCAGCAGTGGTGGCGGTCCTACAGGGCCACTCGGTGATCACTTACCTAGACGATCCTCTAGTCAAGACACCCTCCTGGGTGGCATGTCAACACAACCTGACCATTGCTCTGGAGACTCTCCAGGGGTTTGGGTGGATCATCAAA
This sequence comes from Anomaloglossus baeobatrachus, assembly GCF_048569485.1. Lineage (NCBI taxonomy): Eukaryota > Metazoa > Chordata > Amphibia > Anura > Aromobatidae > Anomaloglossus > Anomaloglossus baeobatrachus. The sequence goes on along the minus strand of NC_134353.1, from coordinate 54,545,070 downwards.
ATTCCAAGGTCAAAACTGACACCGACCCAATCACTGACTTATCTCGGGATGGAGTTTTATACTCTCTCAGCGATGGTGAAGCTTCCGCTGCATAGTCAGCGTTCACTACAGACAGGGGCGCAATCTCTCTTTCGGGCCCAGTCACCCCTTGAGGCGCCTCATGCACTGTCCCAGGAAGATGGTGACAGCAAGGGAGGCAGTTCCCTTGCGCAGTTTCGTCTGCGTCCGATTCTATCGGACACCGCAAATGGGACAGGAGGTCGAAGTCCCTAGACAAGAACGTCTCTCTTTCCCTTGCAGCAAAACCTCTCTTCTTCAGCGCTCTATTGGGAGACCCAGACGATTGGGTATAGCTACTGCCCTCCGGAGGCCACACAAAGCACTACACTAAAAAGTGCAAGGCCCCTCCCCTTCTGGCTATACCCCCCCGTGGTATCACGGGTTCTCCAGTTTTCAAGCTTTGTGCGAAGGAGGTCAGACATCCACGCAAGGCTCCACAGATTTTAGTCAGCAGTAGCTGCTGACTATTTCGGATGGAAGAAAAGAGGGCCCATATAGGGCCCCCAGCATGCTCCCTTCTCACCCGTGGATGGTGTTGTAAGGTTGAGGTACCTATTGCTGGTACAGGGGCTGGAGCCCCACATGCTGTTTTCCTTCCACATCCCCTTGTAGGGCTCTGTGGAAGTGGGATCCTGCCGGCCTCTAAGCTCTGACGCCGGGCTCCATCCACAGACCCATAGCACCTGATGGATACGGAGCAGGAGTACAATCAGGGACATGGCCCTGCATCATACAGGTACTCTGTGTCCCCGGCAGGCACAGACACACTCCGGGCTGGCTGGGTGTTGTAGTGCGCCGGGGACCGTAACGTGGGAGTTAGTGTCCCTACAGTTTACTGGGGGACTTTGTAGTGTGGGAACGCAGCGCCGACCCCCACTGGACCGGGCGGCGCTGCTGTGACTTGTGGTGCGCCGGGGACACGCCGACCGCGCTTTTACGGCGGCGGCGTTTATAAATCCAGTCCCCGGCTTTTGCGGCCTAGCTCCGCTTCGTTCCCGCCCCCACCCTGTCAATCAGGGTAGGGGAGAGACGCTGTTTCACCGCAGCGACGAGGGCTGGAGCCTGATTTACATGCTCCAGCCCTCTCACTAGGCACAGAGGGAAGCAGGCTTCCCGCTCTTAGCCAGGAACGCCCAGGGCCCGCCCCCCCTCCTCTCTCAGAACGCCGGCAGCCATTACATGCAGTCTGGCTGGAGGAAGGACGCAAGGCTCTGGGAGACCTGGACTAGGGGGCTTTTGGATACCACACACCCGCTCTTAAGCGGGCGGTAAGCGGCTTTTCAGCTGGCCCCTCTAGTGCCTCACTGTGTATTGGTGTACTGTGTCACCAGATATATATATTTAGTGATTTCTTGCACTGTGAGGTCGCTTCCTGGCTGGATACCCCAGATCGCTCTGAGGAGGCAGCAACATGTCATCCACAAAACGCAAGGCTGCCAAGGCTAGGGCTGTGTACATTGCGTGTGCTGCATGTGGGGCTGCTCTACCAGCAGGTTCCAAAGACCCCCATTGTGTGCAATGCTCAGATCCGGTGCTGCTTCGCCAGCCGGAGTCCGGAGGGGTAGTGACCCAGGTTGAGACGCTTGTAAGTCCTGCCCCGGTGTCAGGGACAGACTTTGCAGCTTTTGCTGATGGAATGTCTGTGACTATGGCAAAAATCCTTGAAACTTTGCAATCCATGACTGGGGCTCAGTCTATGGACACGGCGAGGTCTCTGTCCTCTAATCCCCCTCAGTTGGAATTAGTCCAGACTGCAAGGGGGTTCCCGGCTTCCCAAGCTGAGTATTATGACTCAGATGATAGCCCCAGCCACCCTAAGCGAGCTCGCTGGGAAAGACCCTCAACGTCATCACACTGCTCAGGGTCTCAGCGCAATCAGTCGCCCTGTGATGCGTCTGAAGAGAGTGATCAGGAGTCTTATCCTGGAACCCCTCTCAATCTGGATACCCCGGATGGGGACGCCATGGTGAACGATCTTATCTCAGCCATCAATAGGCTGTTGGATATTTCTCCCCCAGCCCCTTCTGCAGAGGAGGCAGCTGCAGAGCAGGAGAAGTTTCGTTTCCTCTATCCCAAGCGTAAATTGAGTGCTTTCTTGGATCACTCTGACTTCAGAGAATCAATCCAGAAACACGACGCTCATCCAGAAAGGCGTTTCTCTAAACGTTCTAAGGATACACGTTTTCCTTTCCCCCCTGATGTGGTCAAGCGCTGGACCCAGTGTCCAAAAGTAGACCCCCCGATTTCCAAACTTGCAGCTAGATCCATAGTTGCAGTGGAGGATGGCGCTTCACTTAAGGATGCCAATGACAGACAGATGGACCTTTGGTTAAAATCTGTCTATGAAGCTATCGGCGCGTCGTTTGCTCCAGCATTCGCAGCCGTATGGGCACTCCAAGCTATTTCAGCTGGTTTAGCAAAAGTGGATGCTATCATACATCCAGCGGCGCCGCAAGTGGCGTCCCTTACCTCGCAGATGTCTGCGTTTGCGTCTTACGCTATCAATGCGGTCCTAGAATCGACCAGCCGCACCTCAATGGCGTCCGCCAATTCGGTAGTTTTGCGCAGAGCCTTGTGGTTAAAGGACTGGAAAGCAGATGCTGGTTCCAAAAAATGTTTAACCAGCTTGCCTTTATCTAGAGATAGACTGTTTGGCGAGCCATTGGCTGACATCATTAAACAGTCCAAGGGTAAAGACTCTTCCTTACCCCAGCCCAGATCAAACAAACCTCAGCAGAAAAAATGGCAGCAGAGGTTTCAGTCCTTTCGAGGTTCGGGCAAGACACAATTCTCCTCGTCCAAAGGGACTCAGAGGACGCAAAGAGTCTCAGATTCCTGGCGGGCTCACGCACGCCCCAAGAAAGCAAATGGTGGAACCGCTTCCAAAGCGGCTACCTCATGACTTCCAGCCCCCCCCCTCCGCATCTCCGGTCGGGGGCAGGCTCTCCCGCTTTTCCGACATTTGGATGTCACAGGTCAAAGACCGGTGGGTGACAAACATTTTGTCTCGCGGGTACAGAATCGAGTTCAGTTCTCGTCCTCCAGCTCGGTTCTTCAGAACCTCCCCACATCCAGACCGAGCAGATGCCCTGCTGCAGGCGGTGGACTCCCTAAGAGCGGAAGGAGTAGTGGTTCCTGTACCGCCTCAGGAACAAGGGCGAGGGTTTTACTCCAATCTCTTTGTGGTTCCAAAAAAGGACGGCTCGTTCCGTCCTGTTCTAGATCTAAAGCTGCTCAACAAACATGTGCACGCCAGACGGTTCCGGATGGAAACCCTCCGCTCTGTCGTTGCCTCAATGTCTCAAGGAGACTTCCTTGCCTCAATAGACATCAAAGATGCTTATCTCCACGTGCCAATTGCTACAGAACATCAACGTTTTCTACGTTTTGTGATAGGAAACGACCATCTTCAGTTCGTAGCTCTGCCATTCGGTCTGGCGACAGCCCCCCGGGTCTTCACCAAGGTCATGGCGGCGGTGGTAGCAGTCCTGCACTCTCAGGGACACTCGGTGATCCCTTACCTGGACGATCTACTTGTCAAGGCACCCTCTCAAGAGGCATGCCAACTCAGTCTACATGCTACGCTGGAGACTCTACAGACGTTCGGATGGATCATCAACTTTCCAAAGTCGAATCTGTCACCGTCACAGTCGCTAACGTATCTTGGCATGGAGTTTCATACTCGAGCAGCGAGAGTGAAGCTTCCGCTGAGCAAGCAGCGGTCCCTACAGACAGGGGTGCAATCCCTCCTTCAAGGCCAGCCGCACCCCTTACGGCGCCTCATGCACTTCCTCGGGAAGATGGTGGCAGCCATGGAAGCAGTTCCCTTTGCGCAGTTTCATCTGCGTCCACTTCAATGGGACATTCTCCGCCAATGGGACGGGAAGTCAACGTCCCTGGACAGGAAAGTCTCTCTTTCCCAGACGGCCAAGGACTCTCTACAATGGTGGCTCCTTCCCACCTCATTGTCTCAGGGAAGATCCTTCCTGCCCCCATCCTGGGCAGTGGTCACGACAGATGCGAGTCTGTCAGGGTGGGGAGCAGTGTTTCTCCACCACAGGGCCCAGGGGACGTGGACTCCGCAGGAGTCCACCCTTCAGATCAATGTTCTGGAAATCAGGGCAGTGTATCTTGCCCTACTGGCCTTCCAACAGTGGCTGGAAGGAAAGCAGATCCGAATCCAGTCGGACAACTCCACAGCGGTGGCATACATCAACCACCAAGGAGGGACGCGCAGTCGGCAAGCATTCCAAGAAGTCCGGCGCATTCTAATGTGGGTGGAGGACACAGCCTCCACCATATCCGCGGTTCACATCCCAGGCGTAGAAAATTGGGAAGCAGACTTCCTCAGTCGCCAGGGCATGGACGCAGGGGAGTGGTCCCTTCACCCGGACGTGTTTCAGGAAATCTGTCGCCGATGGGGAGTGCCGGACGTCGACCTAATGGCGTCCCGGCACAACAACAAGGTCCCAGCATTCATGGCGAGGTCGCGCGATCAAAGAGCTCTGGCGGCAGACGCATTAGTTCAAGATTGGTCGCAGTTCCGGCTCCCATACGTCTTCCCACCTCTGGCACTCTTGCCCAGAGTGTTACGCAAGATCAGATCCGATTGCAGCCGCGTCATACTCGTCGCCCCAGACTGGCCGAGGAGGTCGTGGTATCCGGATCTGTGGCATCTCACGGTCGGTCGACCGTGGTCACTGCCAGACCGACCAGACTTACTGTCCCAAGGGCCGTTTTTCCATCAGAATTCTGCGGCCCTGAACCTGACTGTGTGGCCATTGAGTCCTGGATCCTAGCGTCCGCAGGATTATCTCAAGGAGTCGTAGCCACAATGAGACAAGCTAGGAAGTCAACGTCTGCTAAGATCTACCACAGAACGTGGAAGGTTTTCTTATCCTGGTGCTCTGCACAGAGAGTATCCCCTTGGCCATTTGCATTGCCCAAATTTCTTTCCTTCCTGCAATCGGGGTTGGAAAAGGGCTTCTCGCTCAGCTCCCTTAAAGGGCAAGTCTCGGCACTATCCGTGTTTTTTCAGAAGCGTCTAGCACGTCTTCCTAAGGTGCGCACGTTCCTGCAGGGGGTCTGTCATATTGTGCCCCCGTACAGGCGGCCGTTAGATCCATGGGATCTGAACAGGGTACTAGTTGCTCTCCAGAAGCCGCCTTTCGAGCCTCTGAAGGAAGTTTCCTTTTCTCGCCTGTCACAGAAAGTGGCGTTTCTTGTTGCGATCACATCGCTTCGGCGAGTGTCGGAGCTGGCAGCTCTGTCATCCAAGGTTCCCTTCCTGGTGTTCCACCAGGACAAGGTAGTGCTGCGCCCCATTCCGGAGTTTCTCCCTAAGGTCGTATCCTCGTTTCATCTTAATCAGGATATATCCTTGCCTTCCTTTTGTCCTCATCCGGTTCACCGGTATGAAAAGGACTTACGTTTGCTAGATCTGGTGAGAGCACTCAGAATCTACATTTCCCGCACGGCGCCCATGCGCCGTTCCGATGCACTTTTTGTCCTTGTCGCTGGTTCGCGCAAGGGGTTGCAGGCTTCTAAAGCCACCCTGGCTCGATGGATCAAAGAACCAATTCTAGAGGCCTACCGTTCTGCGGGGCTTCCGGTTCCTTCAGGGCTAAAAGCCCACTCAACCAGAGCCGTGGGTGCGTCCTGGGCATTACGACACCAGGCTTCGGCTCAACAAGTGTGTCAGGCAGCTACCTGGTCGAGTCTGCACACTTTCACCAAGCATTATCAGGTGCATACCTATGCTTCGGCGGATGCCAGCTTAGGTAGAAGAGTCCTGCAGGCGGCAGTGACACCCCCGTAGGGGAGGGCTGTTTTGCAGCTCTAACATGAGGTATCTCTTTACCCACCCAGGGACAGCTTTTGGACGTCCCAATCGTCTGGGTCTCCCAATAGAGCGCTGAAGAAGAAGGGAATTTTGTTACTTACCGTAAATTCCTTTTCTTCTAGCTCTTATTGGGAGACCCAGCACCCGCCCTGTTGTCCTTCGGGATTTTTTTGTTGTTTGCGGGTACACATGTTGTTCATGTTGAACGGTTTTTCAGTTCTCCGACGTTATTCGGAGTTAATTTGTTTAAACCAGTTATTGGCTTCCTCCTTCTTGCTTTGGCACTAAAACTGGAGAACCCGTGATACCACGGGGGGGTATAGCCAGAAGGGGAGGGGCCTTGCACTTTTTAGTGTAGTGCTTTGTGTGGCCTCCGGAGGGCAGTAGCTATACCCAATCGTCTGGGTCTCCCAATAAGAGCTAGAAGAAAAGGAATTTACGGTAAGTAACAAAATTCCCTTCTTCAGTGGTGTCTTCTTTCCACTTCCTGGGCGAAGGAAAAATCCTTCCGGCCCCCAGCCGGGGCTGGGGTCACGACGGACGCGAGTCTGTCAGGGTGGGGAGCGGTCTTCCTTCACCACTCGGCTCAGGGAACCTGGACTCCGACAGAGTCCTCCCCTCGGTTCAATGTTCTGGAGATAAGGGCAGTGGATCTAGCCCTAAAGGTGTTCCAGCGGTAGCTGGACGGCAGGCAGATCCGAATTCAGTCGGACAACGCCAAGGCAATTGCGTACATCAACCACCAGGGCGGCACACGCAGTCGTCAAGCCTTCCGAGCAGTTCGGCGGATTCGGCTGTGGGCGGAAGCCACGGCCTCCACCATCTCCGCAGTTCACATCCCGGGCGTAGAAAACTGGGAAGCAGATTTTTCTCAGTCGCCAGGGCATGGACGCAGGGGAATGGTCTTCACCCGCACGTGTTTCTAGAGATCTGTTGCCGTTGGGGAACGCCGGACGTCGATCTAATGGCGTCTCAGCACTACAACAAAGTCCCGGCATTCATGGCTCGGTCCAAGGATCACACAGCTCTGGCGGCAGACGCGCTAGTTCACGACTGGTCGCAGTTTCGACTGCCTTATGTATTTCCTCCTCTGGCACTACTGCCCAGAGTGTTACGCAAGATCAGGTCAGACTGTCGCCGCACCATCCTCGTTGCTCCAGACTGGCCGAGGTGATCGTGATACCCAGATCTGTGGCACCTCACGGTGGGTCAACCGTGGGCACTCCCAGACCGACCAGACTTGCTGCCTCAAGGGCCATAATTCCTTCGGAATTCTACGGCTCTAATCCTCACTGTGTGGTGGCTCCTAGCGTCATCAGGGATATCTCCAGATGTCATTGCCACCATGAAACAAGCCAGGAAACCAACGTCCGCCAAGATCTATCACAGGACTTGGAGCATCTTCTTTTCCTGGTGCTCTGATCAGGGTTTTACTCCCTGGCCGTTTGCCTTGCCCACTTTCTTTCGCAAAGGGTGGCCTTCCTAGTGGCAGTCACATCACTCAGAAGAGTATCTCAGCTGGCAGCGCTGTCATGCAAAGCCCCCTTCCTGGTGTTTCACCAGGATAGGGTGGTTCTACGTCCGGTCCCGGCCTTTCTCCCTAAGATATCCCCGTTTCGTCTTACCCTCTTGGGTCCGCATCCAGTTCACCAATGTGAAAAGGATTTGCATTTATTAGATCTGGTGAGAGCACTCCGGCTCTACATTTCTCGCACGGCGCCCCTGCGCCGGTCTGATGCGCTCTTGTCCTTATCGCGGACCAGAGTAAGGGATTTCAGGTTTTCAAGTCAACCTTGGCTCGGTGAATCAAGAAACCGATTCTTGAAGCATACCGTTCTTTTGGGCTTCCGATTCCTGCAGGGCTGAAGGCCCATTCTACCAGAGCCGTCGGTGTCCTGGGCATTGCGGCACCAGGCTACGGCTCGGCAGGTGTGTCAGGCGGCTACCTGGTCGAGTCTGCACACTTTCACGAAACACTATCAGGTGCATGCCGATGATTCGGCAGATGCCAGCCTAGGTAGGTGAGTCCTTCAGGCGGCAGTTGCCCACCTGTAAGAGGGGGCCGTTTTTCGGCTCTTTTTATCGAGGTATCTGTTACCCACCCAGGGATTGCTTTTGGACATCCCAATTGTCTGGGTCTCCCAATGGAGCGACAAAGAAGAAGGGAATTTTGTTTACTTACCGTAAATTCCTTTTCTTCTAGCTCCTATTGGGAGACCCAGCACCCGCCCCTGTTCCCTTCGGGCTGTTGTTCTTTCGTGTACACATGTTGTTCATGTTGAATTGTTCTTTTGGTTCATGGTTTCAGTTCTCCGAACATCCTTCGGATTGAATTTACCTTAGACCAATTTATAAGTTTCCTCCTTCCTGCTTTTGCACCAAAACTGAGGAGCCCGTGATGCACGGGGGGTGTATAGGCAGAAGGGGAGGGGCTTTACACTTTTAAGTGTAATACTTTGTGTGGCCTCCGGAGGCAGAAGCTATACACCCAATTGTCTGGGTCTCCCAATAGGAGCTAGAAGAAAAGGAATTTACGGTAAGTAAACAAAATTCCCTTCTTTTATTTTTTTTTTACATTTTTTTGCATTTTCTTTCAGAAACTGTATTCCATGGCCAAAGAATCTGGAAAAAATGCGGCAAAATATATCGTGAATATGTATCCGGACCTGTTTCAGAAAGACCTCGCAGAGCCTCACATTCCAGTAAGTAATGGCGGCCTCTAGGTTTACACATAGATAATCTTAAAAGATTGGATTTCCTATCTATCTATCCCTCTATCTATCTATCTATCCCTCTATCTATCCCACTATCTATCCCTCTATCTATCTATCTATCTATCTATCTATCTATCTATCTATCTATCCCTCTATCTATCCCTCTATCTATCCCTCTATCTATCCCTCTATCTATCCCTCTATCCCTCTATCTATCTATCTATCTATCTATCTATCTATCTATCTATCTATCTATCTATCTATCTATCTATCCATCTATCCCTCTATCTATCTATCCCTCTATCTATCTATCCCTCTATCTATCTATCTATCTATCTATCTATCAATCTATCCATCTATCCCTCTATCCCTCTATCTATCTATCCCTCTATCCCTCTATCTATCTATCCCTCTATCCCTCTATCTATCTATCTATCTATCTATCCCTCTATCTATCTATCCCTCTATCCCTCTATCTATCTATCTATCTATCTATCCCTCTATCTATCTATCCCTCTATCTATCTATCCCTCTATCCCTCTATCTATCTATCCCTCTATCTATCTATCTATCTATCTATCTATCTATCCCTCTATCTATCTATCTATCCCTCTATCTATCTATCCCTCTATCCCTCTATCTATCTATCTATCCCTCTATCTATCTATCTATCTATCTATCTATCTATCTATCCCTCTATCTATCTATCCCTCTATCTATCTATCCCTCTATCCCTCTATCTATCTATCCCTCTATCTATCTATCTATCTATCTATCTATCTATCTATCTATCTATCTATCTATCTATCTATCTATCTATCTATCTATCTATCTATCTATCTATCCCTCTATCTATCTATCTATCCCTCTATCCCTCTATCTATCTATCTATCACTCTATCTATCCCTCTATCTATCTATCTATCTATCCATTCCTCTATCATATGTTGTGCACATTCACACTTTTTCTGAAGGAGGTTGCAGTTTTCCTTGGGTGAGCTGTGAGACTGATCAGACCTGACCGATGCATTTTCCTTTCAGTGTCTGATGCCTGAGAGCATCCAACCTCAGATTGAAAGTGTCAGCGAGGCGGCCCTGAGCGAGCGCATCAATCTTAGAAGAGTGAAGGAGTCTGTAGATTTGTTCGACCAACTTCTCCAAGGAGGTACGTGGCACCATGATCCATGATGACGACGTCCTTTGGCATAACAAAGGTGGAAGCATTATGGTAAATCCAAACAATAAATGATGGGGAATATACCTTTTAACCCCTTCACAACTGCGGGCAGTAAAGTTATGTCCTATTTCTTTGTCGCTCCATTGGGAGACCCAGACAATTGGGTGTATAGCTTCTGCCTCCGGAGGCCACACAAAGTATTACACTTTAAAAAGTGTAACCCCTCCCCTCTGCCTATACACCCTCCCGTGGATCACGGGCTCCTCAGTTTTATGCTTTGTGTGGAAGGAGGCACACATCCACTCATGCATTCTCAATTCAGGCGGAGGACTCCTGCCCGGACCGTAGTCCTAGACCGGCTAAGCGGGCTCGCTGGGACTCTTCCCCGACTTCCTCTCGCTGCTCGGGATCCCAGCTTGAGGACTCTCTGGAGGACGAGGCGGACGTCGCAGCTCAGGGCTCTGACCCGGACGTCGCCCTTAACCTTGATACACCTGAGGGGGACGCCTTAGTAAATGATCTTATCTCGTCCATCAACCAGGTGTTAGATCTCTCTCCCCCGCCTCCTCCTGTAGAGGAGTCGGCTTCTCAGCAGGAGAAACACCAGTTTCGGTTCCCCAAACGTACACGCAATACATTTTTTGATCACTCTAACTTCAGGGATGCTGTCCAGAAGCCCAGAGCGGTCCCGGACAAGCGCTTTGCTAAACGCCTCACTGACACGCGTTACCCCTTCCCATCTGAAGTAGTTAAGGGTTGGGCTCACTGTCCCAAGGTGGATCCTCCAGTCTCCAGATTGGCGGCTAGATCCGTGGTGTCGGTTGCAGATGGCTCATCGATAAAGGATGCCACTGACAGGCAGATAGAGCTCCTGGTGAAGTCCATCTATGAGGCCACGGGCGCGTCTTTTGCCCCGGCCTTAGCTTGGAGTGCCCACACGGCTGCAATCTCGGCTTGTCTGACTGAGATTAATGCTGTCACACGTAATTCTGCTCCGCAAGTTGCGTCTTTGACCTCTCAGGCGTCAGCCTTTTCATCCTACGCCATGAACGCCGTCCTGGACTCTGCTAGCCGTACAGCTGTAGCATCCGCTAACTCTGTGGCAGTCCGCAGGGCCATGTGGCTACGCGAATGGAAGGCAGACTCGGCTTCCAAGAGGTTCTTAACCGGTTTGCCGTTTTCTGGCGACCGTTTGTTTGGCGAACGATTGGATGAGATTATTAAGGAATCCAAAGGAAAGGATTCCTCCTTACCCCAGTCAAAACCTAAGAGACCTCAACAGAGAAAGGTTCAATCGAGATTTCGGTCCTTTCGTCCCTCCGCCAAGTCCAAATCCTCTTCGTCCAACAGGCCGGAGAAAGGCCAGAGCAACTCCTATGCGTGGCGATCCAAGTCTCGCCCACAAAAGGCCGCAGGAGGCACTGCCTCCAAGGCGGCTTCCTCATGACTCTCGGCCTCCCCTGCCCGCATCCTCGGTCGGTGGCAGGCTCTCCCGCTTTGGCGACGCCTGGTGGCCACATGTTCAAGACCGATGGGTGAGAGACATTCTGTCTCATGGTTACAGGATAGAGTTCAGCTCTCGTCCTGCGGCTCGCTTCTTCAGAACCTCTCCGTCCCCCGCTCAGGCCGACGCACTTTTTCAGGCAGTAGCCACTCTAAAGATGGAAGGAGTTGTGATCCCCGTTCCCCTTCAGGAACGTGGTCGCGGATTTTACTCCAACTTGTTCGTGGTGCCAAAAAAGGAAGGGTCATTCCGTCCCGTTCTGGACCTCAAGCTACTCAACAGACATGTGAGAACCAGACGGTTCCGGATGGAATCCCTCCGCTCGGTCATCGCCTCAATGTCACAAGGAGACTTCCTAGCATCAATCGACATCAAAGATGCTTATCTCCATGTACCGATTGCACCCGAGCATCAACGTTTCCTGCGTTTCGCCATCGGGGACGAACACCTTCAGTTCGTGGCATTGCCTTTCGGCTTGGCGACAGCCCCACGGGTTTTCACCAAAGTCATGGCATCCGTTGTGGCGGTCCTGCATTCTCAGGGCCACTCGGTGATCCCATACTTGGACGATCTCCTAGTCAGGGCCCCGTCTCGGGTGGCGTGTCAACAAAGTCTATCTGTCGCTCTGGCGACTCTCCAGCGGTTCGGGTGGATCATCAACTTCCCGAAATCCAAGTTGACACCGACCCAATCACTGACGTACCTTGGGATGGAGTTTCATACCCAGCAAGCGTTAGTCAAGCTTCCGAGCGACAAACAGCTTTCTCTGCAGGCAGGGGTGCAATCCCTTCTTCGGAGTCAGTCACACCCCTTAAGGCGCCTCATGCACTTCCTGGGGAAGATGGTGGCAGCTATAGAGGCAGTCCCGTTCGCGCAATTCCATCTTCGGCCACTCCAATGGGACATTCTCCGCAAATGGGACAGGAGTTCGGCTTCCCTCGACAGGAACGTCTCTCTTTCCCTTGCAACCAAGACGTCACTTCAGTGGTGGCTTCTTCCCAATTCTCTGTCGCAGGGAAAATCCTTCCTACCCCCAACCTGGGCTGTGGTCACCACGGACGCGAGCCTGTCAGGGTGGGGAGCGGTTTTTCTCCACCACAGGGCTCAGGGAACCTGGACTCCGATAGAGTCATCCCTTCAGATCAATATACTGGAGATAAGGGCAGTGTATCTAGCCCTATTGGCTTTTCATCGGTGGCTGGAGGGCAGACAGATCCGTATACAGTCGGACAACGCCACTGCCGTCGCATACATCAACCACCAAGGCGGCACTCGCAGTCGTCAAGCCTTCCAGGAAGTCCGACGGATTCTGCAGTGGGTGGAAGCCACAGCCTCCACCATCTCCGCAGTTCACATCCCGGGCGTAGAAAACTGGGAAGCAGATTTTCTCAGTCGTCAGGGCATGGACGCGGGGGAATGGTCTCTGCACCCAGACGTGTTTCGAGAGATCTGTCGCCGCTGGGGAACGCCGGACGTCGATCTCATGGCGTCACGGCACAACAACAAAGTCCCGGCATTCATGGCTCGGTCTCAGGATCACAGAGCTCTGGCGGCGGACGCGTTAGTTCAGGACTGGTCGCAGTTTCGACTGCCTTATGTGTTTCCTCCTCTGGCGATGCTGCCCAGAGTGCTACGCAAGATCAGGTCCGACTGCCGTCGCGCCATTCTCGTCGCTCCAGACTGGCCGAGGCGGTCGTGGTACCCGGATCTGTGTCATCTCACGGTGGGTCAACCGTGGGCGCTTCCAGACCGCCCAGACTTGCTGTCACAAGGCCCGTTTTCTTTGTCGCTCCATTGGGAGACCCAGACAATTGGGTGTATAGCTTCTGCCTCCGGAGGCCACACAAAGTATTACACTTAAAAGTGTAAAGCCCCTCCCCTTCTGCCTATACACCCCCCGTGCATCACGGGCTTCTCAGTTTTTATGCTTTGTGCGAAGGAGGCTGACATCCACGCATAGCTCCACATCTTAGTCAGCAGCAGCTGCTGACTATGTCGGATGGAAGAAAAGAGGGCCCATAACAGGGCCCCCAGCATGCTCCCTTCTCACCCCACTCTAGTCGGCGGTGTTGTTAAGGTTGAGGTACCCATTGCGGGTACATAGGCAGGAGCCACATGCTGTTTTCCTTCCCCATCCCTTAATGGGCTCTGGGTGAAGTGGGATCCTAATCGGTCTCTAGGCACAGGGGACCGTGCTCCCTCCGCAGCCCCTGGGGAATCTGCTGGACAGGAGCCGGGTATCGTCAGGGACAAGGCCCTGCTACTTTGAGGTACTCTGTGTCCCCGTGGGGACCGCGCATGGAGCGCTTGTGCCATATACACTGCAGCACTGCTGGGTGTGTTAGTGCGCCGGGGACTACCGCGCCGGCCGCGCTTATATGCCGGCCGCGCTTATAACTTTAGTCCCCGGCTTTTGCGGCCTAGTATCGCATATTCCCGCCCCCAGGCCTGTCAGTCAGGGGAAGGGCGGGACGCTGCACAGGACGTCAGCGCTGAGGGCTGGAGCATACTCTGTATCCTCCTCCCCCCTCATTCAGCACAGTGGGGCTCCAGATTCCCGCACTTTCTAGGGCACGCCCACGGCCCCCTCCTCCCCACAGAACGCCGGCAGCCATTCCTGTCAGCACTTCTAACGCTGGAGAGGAGAGACAACACGGCTCTGGGAGGCTCAGGCAGGGAATCTGGTGATCACACAACCGCTTTTTAGCGGTCGGTAAGCAGCACCTGAGGTGCTGGCCCCACTGAGTGCCGGAGTGTACATATATATATATGCTTATTTGCTATACATTTACACTGTACGGTCGCACTGTTGATTTTTGGCTATATACCCTCCTGGATTGTACTCAGAGGAGACAACAGCATGTCGTCCGCAAAAAGCAAGGGTGCCAAAGCACAGGCTTACTTTGCAACCTGTACTTCATGTGCGGCTATACTACCGGCAGGTTCCACTGACCCTCATTGTGTGCAATGCTCGGCCCCTGTGGCACTTACTCAGCCGGAGCCTCTGCTACTGGTGGCCCAGGTGGAACCACCTGCTACCACTGTCCAGGTGACAGGGACGGAGTTTGCAGTATTTGCTGACAAACTGTCTGAGAGTATGGATAAATGGTCTGCTAGGATACTTGAAGCCTTACAGTCCAGACCTGTGACTCAGGCCCCGGGCACTGTTCAATCATTGACCTCAGGCCCCCCTCAATTGGAGCAGCAAAGTGCTCCTGGGGTGACCCATGGATCCCGGGGTGAGGTCTCTGACATGGACCGCAGTCCCAGGCCGCCTAAGCGGGCTCGCTGGGAAATTCACTCGACTTCATCACACTATTCAGGGTCTCAGCAGGAGGACTCTCTGGATGATGAAGCGGAGGTAGCAGATCAGGATTCTGATCCTGAGACCGCGCTCAACCTGGATACACCTGATGGTGACGCCATAGTGAATGACCTTATAGCAACCATCAATCAGGTGCTGGATATTTCTCCACCAGCTCCTACAATTGAGGAGTCAGCTTCTCAGCAGGAGAAATTCCGTTTCAGGTCTCCCAAGCGTCCATTGAGTATGTTTCTGGACCACTCTGACTTCAGAGAGGCAGTCCAGAAACACCGAGCTTGTCCAGATAAGCGTTTTTCCAAGCGCCTTAAGGATACACGTTATCCCTTCCCCCCTGACGTTGTCAAGGGCTGGGCTCAGTGTCCTAAGGTGGATCCTCCTGTCTCCAGACTGGCGGCTAGATCCATAGTTGCAGTGGAAGATGGGGCTTCACTCAAGGATGCCACTGACAGACAGATGGAGCTATGGTTGAAATCCATCTATGAAGCTATCGGCGCGTCTTTTGCTCCAGCATTCGCAGCCGTCTGGGCACTCCAAGCTATCTCAGCTTGTCATGCGCAGATTAATGCAGTCACACGTACATCTGCTCCGCAAGTGGTGTCCTTAACCTCTCAGGCGTCGGCGTTTGCGTCCTACGCCATTAATGCTGTCCTGGACTCTACGAGCCGTACGGCGGTAGCATCCGCCAATTCGGTGGCAGTCCGCAGGGCCATGTGTCTACGTGAATGGAAGGCAGACTCCGCTTCCAAAAAGTTCTTAACCGGTTTGCCATTTTCTGGCGACCGCCTGTTTGGTGAGCGATTGGATGAAATCATTAAACAATCCAAGGGAAAGGACTCATCCTTACCCCAGTCCAAACCAAACAGACCTCAACCACGGAAGGTACAATCGAGGTTTCGGTCCTTTCGGCCCGCGGGAAGGTCTCAGTTCTCCTCGTCCAAAAGGCCTCAAAAGGATCAGAGGAACTCCGATTCATGGCGGTCTAAGTCACGTCCTAAAAAGACCGCCGGAGGAACCGCTCCCAAGGCGGCCTCCTCATGACTCTCGGCCTCCTCACACCGCATCCTCGGTCGGTGGCAGGCTTTCCCGCTTTTGCGACGCCTGGCTGCCACAGGTAAAAGACCGATGGGTGAGAGACATTCTATCCCACGGTTACAGGATAGAGTTCAGCTCTCGTCCTCCGACTCAATTTTTCAGAACATCTCCGCCCCCCGAGAGAGCCGATGCTCTTCTTCAGGCGGTGTGCACTCTGAAGGCGGAAGGAGTGGTGATCACTGTTCCTCTTCAGCAACAGGGTCACGGTTTTTACTCCAACTTGTTTGTGGTACCGAAAAAGGACGGATCCTTCCGTCCTGTTCTGGACCTAAAACTGCTCAACAAACACGTAAAAACCAGGCGGTTCCGGATGGAATCGCTCCGCTCCGTCATCGCCTCAATGTCCCAAGGAGACTTCCTGGCATCAATCGACATCAAAGATGCTTATCTCCACGTACCGATTGCACCAGAGCATCAGCGCTTCCTGCGTTTCGCCATAGGAGACGAACACCTTCAGTTCGTGGCACTGCCTTTCGGCCTGGCGACAGCCCCACGGGTCTTCACCAAGGTCATGGCAGCAGTGGTAGCAGTCCTACACTCTCAGGGACACTCGGTGATCCCTTACTTAGACGATCTGCTGGTCAAGGCACCCTCTCAAGTGGCATGCCAACACAGCCTGAACATTGCTCTGGAGACTCTCCAGAGTTTCGGGTGGATCATCAATTTTCCAAAGTCAAATCTGACACCGGCCCAATCACTGACATATCTTGGCATGGAGTTTCATACTCTAGCAGCTATAGTGAAGCTTCCGCTGAACAAACAGCGTTCACTACAGACAGGGGTGCAATCTCTCCTTCAAGGTCAGTCACACCCCCTGAGGCGCCTCATGCACTTCCTAGGGAAGATGGTAGCAGCAATGGAGGCAGTTCCTTTTGCGCAGTTTCATCTGCGTCCACTTCAATGGGACATTCTCCGCAAATGGGACAGGAAGTCGACGTCCCTCGACAGGAACGTCTCCCTTTCACGGGCAGCCAAGGCTTCCCTTCAGTGGTGGCTTCTCCCCAATTCTCTGTCGAAGGGGAAATCCTTCCTTCCCCCATCATGGGCTGTGGTCACGACGGACGCGAGCCTGTCAGGGTGGGGAGCGGTCTTTCTCCACCACAGGGCTCAGGGAACCTGGACTCCGACAGAGTCCTCCCTTCAGATCAATGTTCTGGAGATAAGGGCAGTGTATCTTGCCCTAAAGGCGTTCCAGCCGTGGCTGGAAGGCAAGCAGATCCGAATTCAGTCGGACAACTCCACAGCGGTGGCATACATCAACCATCAAGGGGGAACACGCAGTCGGCAAGCCTTCCAGGAAGTCCGGCGGATTCTGATGTGGGTGGAAGCCACGGCCTCCACCATATCCGCAGTTCACATCCCGGGCGTAGAAAACTGGGAAGCAGACTTTCTCAGTCGCCAGGGCATGGACGCAGGGGAATGGTCCCTTCACCCGGACGTGTTTCAGGAGATCTGTTGCCGCTGGGGGATGCCGGACGTCGACCTAATGGCGTCCCGGCACAACAACAAGGTCCCAACATTCATGGCACGGTCTCAAGATCACAGAGCTCTGGCGGCAGACGCCTTAGTTCAGGATTGGTCGCAGTTTCAACTCCCTTATGTGTTTCCTCCTCTGGCACTGTTGCCCAGAGTGTTACGCAAGATCAGGTCCGACTGCCGCCGCGCCATACTCGTCGCTCCAGACTGGCCGAGGAGGTCGTGGTACCCGGATCTGTGGCATCTCACGGTGGGCCAACCGTGGGCACTACCAGACCGACCAGACTTGCTGTCTCAAGGGCCGTTTTTCCATCTGAATTCTGCGGCCCTCAACCTGACTGTGTGGCCATTGAGTCCTGGATCCTAGCGTCTTCAGGGTTATCTCAAGAGGTCATTGCCACTATGAGACAGGCTAGGAAACCAACGTCCGCCAAGATCTACCACAGGACGTGGAGGATATTCCTATCTTGGTGCTCTGATCAGGGTTTTTCTCCCTGGCCATTTGCCTTGCCCACTTTTCTTTCCTTCCTTCAATCCGGATTGAAAAAAGGGTTGTCGCTCGGCTCCCTTAAGGGACAAGTCTCAGCGTTCTCTGTGTTTTTTCAGAAGTGCCTGGCCAGACTTCCAAAGGTACGCACGTTCCTGCAGGGGGTTTGTCACATAGTCCCTCCTTACAAGCGGCCGTTAGAACCCTGGGATCTGAACAGGGTGCTGATGGCTCTTCAGAAACCACCTTTCGAGCCAATGAGGGATATTTCTCTCTCACGCCTTTCGCAGAAAGTGGTCTTCCTGGTAGCAGTCACATCACTTCGGAGAGTGTCTGAGCTAGCGGCGCTTTCATGCAAAGCCCCTTTCCTGGTGTTTCACCAGGACAAGGTGGTTCTGCGTCCGGTTCCGGAATTTCTCCCTAAGGTGGTATCCCCCTTTCATCTCAATCAGGATATCTCCTTACCCTCTTTTTGTCCTCATCCAGTTCACCAGTGTGAAAAGGACTTGAACTTGTTAGATCTGGTGAGAGCACTCAGACTCTACATTTCTCGTACGGCGCCCCTGCGCCGCTCGTATGCACTCTTTGTCCTTGTCGCTGGCCAGCGTAAAGGGTCACAGGCTTCCAAATCAACCCTGGCTCGGTGGATCAAGGAACCAATTCTCGAAGCTTACCGATCTTCTGGGCTTCTGGTTCCCTCAGGGCTGAAAGCCCATTCTACCAGAGCCGTGGGTGCGTCCTGGGCTTTGCGGCACCAGGCTACGGCTCAGCAGGTGTGTCAGGCGGCTACCTGGTCGAGCCTGCACACTTTCACGAAACACTATCAGGTGCATACCTATGCTTCGGCGGATGCCAGCCTAGGTAGGCAAGTCCTTCAGGCGGCGGTTGCCCACCTGTAGGAAAGGGCCGTTTTACGGCTCTATTACGAGGTATTATTTTACCCACCCAGGGACTGCTTTTGGACGTCCCAATTGTCTGGGTCTCCCAATGGAGCGACAAAGAAGAAGGGAATTTTGTTTACTTACCGTAAATTCCTTTTCTTCTAGCTCCAATTGGGAGACCCAGCACCCGCCCCTGTTCCCTTCGGGCTGTTGTTCTTTGTGTACACATGTTGTTCATGTTGAATGGTTTCAGTTCTCCGAAATTCCTTCGGATTGAATTTACTTTAAACCAATTTATAACTTTTCCTCCTTCTTGCTTTTGCACCAAAACTGAGAAGCCCGTGATGCACGGGGGGTGTATAGGCAGAAGGGGAGGGGCTTTACACTTTTAAGTGTAATACTTTGTGTGGCCTCCGGAGGCAGAAGCTATACACCCAATTGTCTGGGTCTCCCAATTGGAGCTAGAAGAAAAGGAATTTACGGTAAGTAAACAAAATTCCCTTCTTTCCACCTGAATTCTGTGGCCCTCAACCTGACTGTGTGGCCATTGAGTCCTGACTCCTAGCGTCTTCAGGGTTATCTCAGGATGTCATTGCCACCATGAGACAGGCCAGGAAACCTACGTCCGCCAAGATCTATTATAGGTCTTGGCAAATCTTCCTATCCTGGTGCGCTAATAACGGTTTTATTCCATGGCCGTTTGCCTTACCCACCTTTCTTTCATTCCTTCAATCCGGAATGGACAAGGGCTTGTCTCTCGGCTCTCTCAAGGCCCAAGTATCGGCGCTCTCCGTGTTTTTTCAAAAGCGTCTAGCCAGGCTTCCGCAGGTCCACACGTTCCTGCAGGGAGTTTGCCACATAGTCCCACCTTACAAGCGTCCGCTGGAACCCTGGGATCTTAACAGGGTGCTAACGGCTCTTCAGAAACCACCTTTCGAGCCGCTGCGGGATGTCACTCTATCACGTCTTTCGCAGAAGGTGGCCTTCCTAGTGGCAGTCACATCACTTCGGAGAGTGTCTGAGCTAGCAGCGCTGTCATGCAAAGCCCCCTTCCTGGTGTTTCACCAGGATAAGGTGGTTCTGCGTCCGGTCCCGGAATTTCTCCCTAAGGTGGTATCCCCTTTTCATCTCAATCAGGATATCTCCTTGCCTTCATTTTGCCCTAATCCAATTCACCAGTGTGAAAGGGATTTGCACTCTTTGGATCTTGTGAGAGCACTCCTGCTCTACGTGTCTCGCACGGCGCCCCTGCGCCGTTCAGATGCGCTCTTTGTCCTTGTCGCTGGCCAGCGTAAGGGCTCGCAGGCTTCCAAGTCAACCTTGGCTAGGTGGATCAAGGAACCGATTCTCGAAGCCTACCGTTCTTCTGGGCTTCCGCTTCCTTCAGGGCTGAAAGCCCATTCTACCAGAGCCGTGGGTGCGTCCTGGGCATTGCGGCACCGGGCTACGGCTCAGCAGGTGTGTCAGGCAGCTACGTGGTCTAGTCTGCACACTTTCACGAAACACTATCAAGTGCATACCTATGCTTCGGCAGACGCCAGTCTAGGTAGGCGAGTCCTTCAGGCGGCGGTTGCCCACCTGTAAGAGGGGGCCGTTTTTCGGCTCTTTTTATTGAGGTATTCTTTTACCCACCCAGGGACTGCTCTTGGACGTCCCAATTGTCTGGGTCTCCCAATGGAGCGACAAAGAAGAAGGGAATTTTGTTTAATTACCGTAAATTCCTTTCTTTGCCGCTCCATTGGGAGACCCAGACAATTGGGTGTATAGCTTCTGCCTCCGAAGGCCACACAAAGTATTACACTTTAAAAAGTGTAACCCCTCCCCTCTGCCTATACACCGTCCCGTGCATCACGGGCTCCTCAGTTTTATGCTTTGTGTTGAAGGAGGCACACATTCACTCAAGCTCCCATTTTAGTCAGCAGCAGCTGCTGATTGTATCGGATGGAAGAAAAGAGGGCCCCCAACAAGGCCCCCGGCATGCTCCCTTCTCACCCCACTAAGTCGGCGGTGCTGTTAAGGTTGAGGTACCCATTGCGGGTACAAAGGCTGGAGCCACATGCCGTTTTTCCTTCCCCATCCCTTAGAGGCTCTGGGAGAAGTGGGATCCTAACCGGTCACCATTCACTGGGACCGGGCTCCCTCCGCAGCCCCTAGGGGAATCTGCCGGACAGGAGACTGGGTATCATCAGGGACAGGCCCTGCATCTAAAAGGTACTCTGTGTCCCCTTGGGGACGGTGCATGGAGCGCCTGTGTTACAGACGCTGCAGCGGCTGCTGTTTTTTTGTGACGACCGGGACTACCGCGCCGACCGCGCCTGTTTGCCGGCCGCGTTATTAAATTTAGTCCCCGGCTTCTGCGGCCTAGTACCATAACTCCCGCCCCCGGGCCTGCCAGTCAGGGGTAAGGGCGGGACGGTCGACTGGACGTCGGCAGTGAGGGCTGGAGCATACTTAGGTGTCCTCCTCCCCCCTCACTGAGCACTGTGGGGCACCAGATTCCCGCACTTTATTAGTCACCGCCCACGGCTCCCTCCTCCCCTGAGAGCTCTGGCAGACATTTTTACAATCACTTCTGCCGGTGTAGGATTTCAGAACGAGCTCTGCAACTCTGGGAGGCCCAGGCAGAGAATCTGGTGGACACACAACCGCTTTGGGCGGTCGGTAAGCCACACCGGTTAACCGGTGCTGGCCCCCCTAGGGTGCCGAAGTGTGTGTATATATATATATATATATATATATATATATCTTTGTATACATTTCTCTGTTCGGCCGCATGGTTTTGCTTTTGGCTATATACCCTCACTGATCACTCTCAGAGGAGACAACAGCATGTCGTCCGCAAAGAGCAAGGGTGCCAAGGCACAGGCTTATTTTGCAACCTGTACCTCTTGTGCGGCTCTGTTACCTGCAGGTTCCACCTACCCTCACTGTGAGTTCATCGCCCCCAGGCCCCTCTCGGTCGGCGCAGCAGAGTGCTCCTGGGGTGACACCTAGGTCCCACGGGGAGGACTCCGACACGGACCGCAGTCCCAGACCGGCTAAGCGGGCTCGCTGGGAACCTTCCCCGACTTCATCACGCTGTTCGGGGTCTCAGCATGAGGACTTTCTGGAGGATGAAGCGGAGGTCGCAGCTCAGGGCTCTGATCCTGACGTTGCTCTCAATCTGGATACACCTGAAGGGGACGCCATAGTAAATGACCTTATAGCGTCCATCAACCAGGTGCTAGATCTTTCTCCCCCAACTCCACCTATAGAGGAGTCGGCTTCGCAGCAGGAGAAACACCAGTTTAGGTTTCTTCGTCGCTCCATTGGGAGACCCAGACGATTGGGTGTATAGCTACTGCCTCCGGAGGCCACACAAAGCATTACACTAAAAAGTGTAAGGCCCCTCCCCTTCTGGCTATACACCCCCAGTGGGATCACTGGCTCACCAGTTTTCTGCTTTGTGCGAAGGAGGTCAGACATCCACGCATAGCTCCACTGTTTAGTCAGCAGTAGCTGCTGACTATATCGGATGGAAGAAAAGAGGGCCCATATAGGGCCCCCAGCATGCTCCCTTCTCACCCCGCTTGTGGTTTGTAAGGTTGAGGTACCTATTGCTGGTACGGCGGCTGGAGCCCACATGCTGTTTTCCTTCCACATCCCCCTGAGGGGCTCTGAGGAAGTGGGATCTTACCGGCCCCAAAGCCCTGAGGCCGGGCTCCATCCACAGACCCATTGAACCTGCTGGATACGGAGCTGGGTACCGTTCAGGGACAAGGCCCTGCACCATTCAGGTACTCTGTGTCCCCGTACACACAGGCACAGCACACTCCAGACTTGCTGGGTGTGCTAGTGCGCCGGGGACAGTAAAGGGTTACAGTCACTGCAGCCTAGCTGAGTGACTTTATGTATGGGGAACTGCCGCGCCGGACGCTCCGGGAGCGGCGGCGCGGCTGGGACTTGTAGTGCGCCGGGGACTTAGCGCCGACCGCGCTTTTACGGCGGCGGCGCTTATAAATCCAGTCCCCGGCTTTTGCGGCCTAGCTCCGCTTCGTTCCCGCCCCCACCCTGTCAATCAGGGTAGGGGAGAGACGCTGTACAATCAGCAGCGCCGAGGGCTGGAGCCTTATTTACATGCTCCAGCCCTCTCACTGGACACTGTGGGACGCCGGTTTCCCGCTCTGACTTGGGGGCACGCCCACGGCCCGCCCCTACTCACACGAGCTGGAGAAGGACGCCGGCAGCCATTCCTGCAGTCCGAGCTGAGAGATCGGACTCTGGGCAACCAGGCACAGGACTAGGGCGACCACACACCCGCTTATAGGCGGGCGGTAAGCGGCACCTGAAGTGCTGACCCCACTAAATACCGCAGTTGTCCATTTGTATTTTCTTCAGCGCTCTATTGGGAGACCCAGACGATTGGGGTATAGCTACTGCCCTCTGGAGGCCACACAAAGCACTACATCAAAAGTGCAAGGCCCCTCCCCCTCTGGCTATACCCCCCCCGTGATATCACGGGTTCTCCAGTTTTAGCTTTGTGTGCGAAGGAGGTCAGACATTCCATGCATAGCTCCACAGATTTTAGTCAGCAGTAGCTGCTGACTATTTCGGATGGAAGAAAAGAGGACACATATAGTGTCCCCAGCATGCTCCCTTCTCACCCCTGGATGGTGTTGTAAGGTTGAGGTACCTATTGCTGGTACAGGGCTGGAGCCTGACATGCTGTTTTCCTTCCACATCCCCTGGTAGGGCTCTGTGGAAGTGGGATCCTGCCGGCCTCTCAGCTCTGACGCCGGGCTCCATCCACAGACCCATTAGAACCTGATGGAGACGGAGCAGGAGTACGATCAGGGACAGGCCCTGCATCATACAGGTACTCTGTGTCCCCGGCAGGCACAGACACACTCCGGGCTGGCTGGGTGTTGTAGTGCGCCGGGGACCGCAACGTTGGAGTTAGTGTCCCTACAGATTACTGGGGGATTTTTTGTGTATGGGAACGCAGCGCCGACCCCCTCTGGACCGGGCGGCGCTGCTGTGACTTGTGGTGCGCCGGGGATCCGCCGTCCGCGCTTTTACGGCGGCGGCGGTTATAAATTGAGTCCCCGGCTTTTTGGGCCTAGGACGCCGGCAGCTCCGATTCGTTCCCGCCCCCACCCTGTCATTCAGGGTAGGGGAGAGACGCTGTTCGCTAGCAGCGACGAGGGCTGGAGCCTGATTTACATGCTCCAGCCCTCACACTAGGCACAGAGGGAAGCAGGCTTCCCGCTCTTGGCCAGGAACGCCCAGGGCCCGCCCCCCTTCCTCTCAGGACGCCGGCAGCCATTACATGCAGTCTGGCTGGAGGAAGGACGCAAGGCTCTGGGAGACCTGGACTAGGGGCTATCTGGCGACCACACACCCGCTTTTTAAGCGGGCGGTAAGCGATTTTTCTGTGCTGGTCCCTCTAGTGCCTCACGGTGTATCGGTGTACTGTGTACAGATATATAGATATTGTTTTTCTTGCACTGTGAGGTCGCTTCTGGCTGCTCTCCCAGATCACTCTGTGGAAGCAGCAACATGCCATCCTCAAAACGCAAGGCTGCCAAGGCCAGGGCTGTGTGTACTGCGTGTGCTGCATGTGGGGCTGATCTACCAGCAGGCTCCCATTGTGTGCAATGCTCCGACCCGGTGCTGCTTCGCCAGCCGGAGTCAGGAGAGGTAGTGACCCAGGCTGAGACGCTTGTAAGTTCTGCCCCGGTGACAGGGACAGACTTTGCAGTTTTTGCTGATAATATGTCTCTGTCTATGGCAAAAATCCTTGAAACCTTGCAATCTATGCATGGGGCTCAGTCTTTGGGCACGGCGAGGCCTCTGTCCTCAGGTCCCCCTCACTTGGAATTAATCCAGCCCACAGGGGGGTCCCCGGCTTCACAGGCCGAGGATTATGACTCAGATGATAGCCCCAGCCACCCTAAGCGAGCTCGCTGGGAAAGACCCTCGACGTCATCACACTGCTCAGGGTCTCAGCGCAATCAGTCTCCCTGTGATGTGTCTGATGAGAGTGATCAGGAATCCATTCCTGGAACCCCTCTCAACCTGGATACCCCTGATGGGGATGCCATGGTAAACGACCTTATCTCAGCCATCAATAGGCTGTTGGATATTTCTCCCCCAGCCCCTTCAGCAGAAGAGGCAGCGGCAGAGCAGGAGAAGTTTCGTTTCCTTTATCCCAAGCGTAAATTGAGTGCTTTCTTGGATCACTCTGACTTCAGAGAATCAATCCAGAAGCACGACGCTCACCCAGAAAGGCGTTTCTCTAAACGATCTAAAGATACGCGTTTCCCTTTCCCCCCTGAGGTGGTCAAGCGCTGGACACAGTGTCCAAAGGTAGACCCCCCGATTTCCAAACTCGCAGCTAGGTCCATAGTTGCAGTGGAGGATGGCGCTTCACTTAAAGATGCCAATGACAGACAGATGGACCTTTGGTTAAAATCTGTCTATGAAGCTATCGGCGCGTCGTTTGCTCCGGCATTCGCAGCCGTATGGGCACTCCAGGCTATTTCAGCTGGCTTAGCAAAAGTGGATGCTATCATACATCCAGCAGTGCCGCAAGTGGCGCATCTTACCACGCAGATGTCGGCGTTTGCGTCTTACGCTATCAATGCGGTCCTAGAATCTACCAGTCGCACCTCAATGGCGTCCGCCAATTCGGTAGTTTTGCGCAGAGCCTTGTGGTTAAAGGACTGGAAAGCAGATGCTGGTTCCAAAAAATGTTTAACCAGTTTGCCTTTATCTAGAGATAGACTGTTTGGCGAGCCATTGGCTGATATCATTAAGCAGTCCAAGGGTAAAGACTCCTCTTTACCACAACCCAGAACAACCAAACCTCAGCAGAAAAAGTGGCAGCAGAGGTTTCAGTCCTTTCGAGGTTCGGGCAAGACACCATTTACCTCGTCCAAAGGGACTCAGAGGACGCAAAGAAACTCAGATTCGTGGCGGGCTCACACGCGCCCCAAGAAAGCAAATGGAGGTACCGCTTCCAAAGCGGCTACCTCATGACTTCCAGCCCCCTCCCTCCGCATCGCCGGTCGGGGGCAGGCTCTCCCGCTTTTCCGGCATTTGGATGTCACAGGTCAAAGACCGGTGGGTGACGGACATTTTGTCTCGCGGGTACAGAATCGAGTTCAATTCTCGTCCTCCAGCTCGGTTCTTCAGAACCTCCCCACATCCAGACCGAGCAGATGCTCTGCTGCAGGCGGTGGACTCCCTAAGAGCGGAAGGAGTGGTGATCCCAGTCCCTCCTCAGGAACAAGGGCAAGGGTTTTACTCCAATCTCTTTGTGGTTCCAAAAAAGGACGGCTCGTTCCGTCCTGTTCTGGACCTAAAACGGCTCAACAAACATGTGCACGCCAGGAAGTTCCGGATGGAAACCCTGCGTTCTGTCATTGCCTCAATGTCCAGAGGAGACTTCCTTGCCTCAATAGACATCAAAGATGCTTATCTCCACGTGCCAATTGCTACAGAACATCAACGTTTTCTACGTTTTGTGATAGGAGACGACCATTTTCAGTTCGTAGCTCTGCCATTTGGTCTGGCGACAGCCCCACGGGTCTTCACCAAGGTCATGGCGGCGGTGGTAGCAGTCTTGCACTCTCAGGGACACTCGGTGATCCCTTACCTAGACGATTTATTGGTCAAAGCTCCCTCTCAAGAGGCATGTCAGCACAGCCTGAATGCTACGCTGGAGACCCTACAGTCTTTCGGATGGATCATCAACTTTCCAAAGTCGATCCTATCACCGACTCAATCACTAACGTATCTTGGCATGGAGTTTCATACTCTAGCAGCGATAGTGAAGCTTCCGCTGAACAAGCAGCGGTCACTACAGACAGGGGTGCAATCTCTTCTGCAGGGCCAGTTGCATCCCTTGCGGCGCCTCATGCATTTCCTAGGGAAGATGGTGGCAGCCATGGAAGCAGTTCCCTTTGCGCAATTTCATCTGCGCCCACTTCAATGGGACATTCTCCGCCAATGGGACGGGAAGTCAACGTCACTGGACAGGAAAGTCTCGCTTTCCCAGACGGCCAAGGACTCCCTACAATGGTGGCTCCTTCCCACCTCATTGTCTCAGGGAAGATCCTTCCTGCCCCCATCCTGGGCAGTAGTCACGACAGATGCGAGTCTGTCAGGGTGGGGAGCGGTATTTCTCCACCACAGGGCTCAGGGGACGTGGACTCCGCAGGAGTCCACCCTTCAGATCAATGTTCTGGAGATCAGAGCAGTGTATCTTGCTCTACTGGCCTTCCAACAGTGGCTGGAAGGGAAGCAGATCCGAATCCAATCGGACAACTCCACAGCGGTGGCATACATCAACCACCAAGGAGGGACGCGCAGTCGGCAAGCCTTCCAAGAAGTCCGGCGCATTCTAATGTGGGTGGAGGACACAGCATCCACCATATCCGCGGTTCACATCCCAGGCGTAGAAAACTGGGAAGCAGACTTCCTCAGTCGCCAGGGCATGGACGCAGGGGAATGGTCCCTTCACCCGGACGTGTTTCAGGAAATCTGTCGCCGCTGGGGAGTGCCGGACGTCGACCTAATGGCATCCCGGCACAACAACAAGGTCCCGGCATTCATGGCGAGGTCGCGCGATCAAAGAGCTCTGGCGGCAGACGCCTTGGTTCAAGATTGGTCGCAGTTTCAGCTCCCATACGTGTTTCCGCCTCTGGCGCTCTTGCCCAGAGTGCTACGCAAGATCAGATCCGAGTGCAGCCGCATCATACTCGTCGCTCCAGACTGGCCGAGGAGGTCGTGGTATCCGGATCTGTGGCATCTCACGATCGGTCGACCGTGGTCACTGCCAGACCGACCAGACTTACTGTCCCAAGGGCCGTTTTTCCATCAGAATTCTGCGGCCCTGAACCTGACTGTGTGGCCATTGAGTCCTGGATCCTAGCATCTGCAGGATTATCTCAAGGAGTCGTTGCCACAATGAGACAAGCTAGAAAGTCGAATTCGGCTAAGATCTACCACAGAACGTGGAAGATTTTCTTATCCTGGTGCTCTGCTCAGGGAGTGTCTCCCTGGCCATTTGCATTGCCCAAGTTTCTTTCCTTCCTGCAATCGGGGTTAGAAAAGGGCTTGTCGCTCAGCTCCCTTAAAGGGCAAGTTTCGGCACTATCCGTGTTTTTTCAGAAGCGTCTAGCACGTCTTTCTAAGGTGCGCACGTTCCTGCAGGGGGTCTGTCATATTGTGCCCCCGTACAAGCGGCCGTTAGATCCATGGGATCTGAACAGGGTACTAGTTGCTCTCCAGAAGCCGCCCTTCGAGCCTCTGAAGGAAGTTTCCTTTTCTCGGCTGTCACAGAAAGTGGCGTTTCTTGTTGCGATCACATCGCTTCGGCGAGTGTCTGAGCTGGCAGCTCTGTCATCCAAGGCTCCCTTCCTGGTGTTCCACCAGGACAAGGTAGTGCTGCGCCCTATTCCGGAGTTTCTCCCTAAGGTCGTATCCTCTTTTCATCTTAATCAGGATATATCCTTGCCTTCTTTTTGTCCTCATCCGGTTCACCGGTATGAAAAGGACTTACGTTTGCTAGATCTGGTGAGAGCACTCAGAATCTACATTTCCCGCACGGCGCCCATGCGCCGTGCCGATGCACTTTTTGTCCTTGTCGCTGGTCCGCGCAAGGGGTTGCAGGCTTCTAAAGCCACCCTGGCTCGATGGATCAAAGAACCAATTCTAGAGGCCTACCGTTCTGCGGGGCTTCCGGTTCCTTCAGGGCTAAAAGCCCACTCAACCAGAGCCGTGGGTGCGTCCTGGGCATTTCGTCACCAGGCTTCGGCTCAACAGGTGTGCCAGGCAGCTACCTGGTCCAGTCTGCACACTTTCACCAAGCATTATCAGGTGCATACCTATGCTTCGGCGGATGCCAGCTTAGGTAGAAGAGTCCTGCAGGCGGCAGTGACACCCCCGTAGGGGAGGGCTGTTTTGCAGCTCTAACATGAGGTATTTCTTTACCCACCCAGGGACAGCTTTTGGACGTCCCAATCGTCTGGGTCTCCCAATAGAGCGCTGAAGAAGAAGGGAATTTTGTTACTTACCGTAAATTCCTTTTCTTCTAGCTCTTATTGGGAGACCCAACACCCGCCCTGTTGTCCTTCGGGATGTTTTTTTGTTGTTTGCGGGTACACATGTTGTTCATGTTGAACGGTTTTTCAGTTCTCCGATGTTATTCGGAGTTAATTTGTTTAAACCAGTTATTGGCTTCCTCCTTCTTGCTTTGGCACTAAAACTGGAGAACCCGTGATATCACGGGGGGGGTATAGCCAGAGGGGGAGGGGCCTTGCACTTTTGATGTAGTGCTTTGTGTGGCCTCCAGAGGGCAGTAGCTATACCCCAATCGTCTGGGTCTCCCAATAAGAGCTAGAAGAAAAGGAATTTACGGTAAGTAACAAAATTCCCTTCTTTATGCTTACACTGCATAGGTCGCTATTTTTGGCTATATGCCCTCTTAGATGGCGACACATCAGCAGCAGGAAAGCAGGGGTGCTAAGGCACAGGCTTTCTATGCTGCTTGTATTGCATGTACTGAAGTGTTCATGTGTATTTATGCTTGTATGCTATACACTGCACTGTACGGTCGCTAGTCTGGGCTATTTTCGCCTAGAATGACTAGACTACAGCAGCAGAAAAGCAGGGGTGCTGAGGCACAGGTTTTTTCTATGCTGCTTGTATTGCAGGGGTTGCAGTGTTCATTTGTACTTATGCTTGTATGCTATACATTGCACTGTATGGTCGATATTCTGGGCTATATTCCCCTAGATGGCTAGTCTACAGCAGCAGAAAAGCAGGGGTGCCAAGGCACAGGCTTTCTATGCTGCTTGTATTGCATGTGCTGCAGTGTTCATTGTACTTTATGCTTGTATGCTATACATTGCATTGTACGGTCGCCATTCTTGGCTCTATGTCCTAGATGGCTAGTCGGCAGCAGCATATAAGCAACACAGGCTTTCGATGCTGTTTTTACTGCATGTGATACTGTTCCACGGCACTGAACCCCATTGTGTGCAATGCTCCCCTGGAGCACTTGGTCAGCCGGGGTCTCTACTAGACGTGGCCAAAGGAACCACCTGTCAACCCTGTCCAAGGACAGGGATGGAGTTGCAATGGGATAGAGACTTGCAGTCCGGACAGGCCATGGGCAATCTGGATCATTGCTCCCTGGCCACCCTCATTGGGAATAAAATCGGTGCTCCGGGGGGGTCCCAGGAGGCTCTCTGTATGATGAGGCAGACGTAGCTCATCAGGACTTTGATCCTGACAACGCTCTCAATCCGGATACACCGGATGGTGACGCCATAAGGAATGATCCTATAGCGTCCATCAATGGAATGTTGGATTTTTCTCCCTCAGCTCCCCCAGCGGAGGAGTCAGCTTCACAGCAGGAGAAGTCCCATTTCAGTAGCTCAAACGTATATTGAGTATTTTTCTGGCCACGCTGACTTCAGAGAAGCAGTCCAGGAACACCACGCTTACCAGATAAGCGTTTTCTCCAAACGTATTAAGGATACACGTTATCCTTTTCCCCCTGACGTGGTCAAGCGCGGGACCCAGGGTCCAAAGGTGGATTCTCCAATCTCCAGGCTTGCGGCTAGAGCTATAGTTGCAGTGGAGATGGGACTTCACTTAAAGATGCCAGACAGATGGACTCTGGTTGAAATCTGTCTATGAGGCTATCGCCGTGTCGGTTGCTCCGGCATTTACAGCCGTATGGGCACCCTAAGCTTTTCAGCTGTTCTTGCACAGCTGGTCTTGAGCATATGTACATTTGTGCCGCAGGGGCGTCCGTAACCTCGCAATGTCTGCATTGCGACTTACCCTATTAATGCTGTCCTGGAAGGACAGTCGAGGTTTCGGTCCTTCCCAAGCTCGGGCAGGTCCCAATTGTCCTCGTCCAAAAGAGCTGAAAAGCCTCAGAGGGGCTCAGTTTCCGGGGGCTCAATCACACCCAAGGAAGGCAGCCGGAGGAACCGCTACCAAGGCGGTCTCCTCATGACTCTCAGCTCTCTCATCTCTCCGCATCCGCGGTTGATGGCAGACTCGCTCGCCTTTGGCGACATTTAGCTGCCACAGGTCACAGACCGGTGGGTGAGGGACATTGTGCCCACGTGCACAGGACAGAGTTCTGTTCTCGTCCTCCGACTCGATTCTTCAGAACGTCCCCACCTCCCCACCGAGCCGATGCTCTTCTGCAGGCAGAAGGAGTGGTAATCCCTGTTCCTCTTCAGGAACAAGACACGGTTTTCCTCCAATCTGGTTGTGGTGCCAAAAAAGGATGGCTCTTTCCGTTCCGTTCTGGACCTAAAACTGCTCAACAAGCACGTGGAGGCCAGGCGGTTCCGGATGAAACCCTCCGCTCCGTCATTGCCTCAATGTCTCAAGGATATTTCCTAGCATCAATAGACATCAAAGATGCTTATCTCCACGTGCCGATTGCTACAGAGCACCAATGTTTTCTACGTTTCGTGATGGGAGACGACCATCTTCAGTTCGTAGCTCTGCCATTCGGTCTGGCGACAACCCCACGGGTGTTCACCAAGGTCATGGCGGCAGTGGTAGCAGTCTTGCACTCACAGGGACACTCTGTGATCCCTTACTTGGACGATCTACTTGTCAAGGCACCCTCTCAAGAGGCATGCCAACTCAGCCTGAATGTTGCGCTGGAGACTCTCCAGACGTTCGGGTGGATCATCGACTTCTCAAAGTCAAACCTGTCACCGACCCAATCACTAACGTATCTTGGCATGGAGTTTCATACCCTCTCAGCGCTAGTGAAGCTTCCGCTGGACAAGCAGCGGTCACTACAGACTGGGGTGCAGACTCTCCGTCAAGGTCAGTCGCACTCCTTAAGACGCCTCATGCACTTCCTCGGGAAGATGGTGGCGGCAATGGAGGCGGTTCCGTTTGCGCAGTTTCATCTGCGTCCTCTTATTGGGACATTCTCCGCCAATGGGACGGGAAGTCAACATCCCTGAACAGGAAAGTATCCTTTTCACAGAAGGACTCTCTGCAATGGTGGCTTCTTCCCACCTCATTATCACAGGGAAGATCCTTCCTACCACCGTCTTGGGCGGTAGTCACGACAGACGCGAGTCTGTCAGGGTGGGGAGCAGTTTTTCTCCACCACAGGGCTCAGGGTACGTGGACTCAGCAGGAGTCCACCCTTCAGATCCATGTTCTGGAAATCAGAGCAGTGTATCTTGCCCTACTAGCCTTCCAGCAGTGGCTGGAAGGAAAGCAGATCCGAATTCAGTCGGACAACTCCACAGCGGTGGCATACATCAATCACCAAGGAGGGACACGCAGTCGGCAAGCCTTCCAGGAAGTCCGGCGGATTCTGACGTGGGTGGAAGCCGCAGTTCACATCCCCGGCGTAGAAAACTGGGAAGCAGACTTCCTCAGCCGCCAGGGCATGGACGCAGGGGAATGGTCCCTTCACCCGGACGTGTTTCAGGAAATCTGTAGCCGCTGGGGAAGGCCGGACGTCGACCTAATGGCGTCCAGGCACAACAACAAGGTCCCAACCTTCATGGCACGGTCTCGCGATCACAGAGCTCTGGCGGCAGACGCCTTAGTGCAAGATTGGTCGCAGTTCCGGCTCCCTTATGTGTTTCCACCTCTGGCACTCTTGCCCAGAGTGCTACGCAAGATCAGATCCGACTGCAGCCGCGTCATACTCGTCGCTCCAGACTGGCCAAGGAGGGCGTGGTATCCGGATCTGTGGCATCTCACGGTCGGCCAACCGTCGGCACTACCAGACCGACCAGACTTACTGTCCCAAGGGCTGTTTTTCCATCGGAATTCTGCGGCCCTGAACCTGACTGTGTGGCCATTGAGTCCTGGATCCTAGGGTCTTCAGGATTATCCCAAGGGGTCGTTGCCACCATGAGACAGGCTAGGAAGCCCACGTCCGCTAAGATCTACCACAGAACGTGGAGGATATTCTTATCCTGGTGCTCTGCTCAGGGAGTGTCTCCCTGGCCTTTTGCATTGCCTACCTTTCTTTCTTTCCTGCAATCTGGGTTAGAAAAAGGTTTGTCGCTCGGCTCCCTTAAAGGGCAAGTCTCGGCGCTATCCGTCTTTTTTCAAAAGCGTCTAGCACGACTTCCTAAGGTGCGCACGTTCCTGCAGGGGGTTTGTCATATTGTACCCCCGTACAAGCGGCCGTTAGATCCATGGGATCTGAACAGGGTACTAGTTGCCCTCCAGAAGCCGCCCTTCGAGCCTCTGAGGGAGGTTTCACTTTCTAGACTATCACAGAAAGTGGCTTTTCTGGTAGCGATCACATCTCTTCGGAGAGTGTCTGAGCTGGCAGCGCTGTCATCCAAGGCTCCTTTCCTGGTCTTCCACCAGGACAAGGTAGTGCTGCGCCCCATTCAGGAGTTTCTCCCGAAGGTGGTATCCTCTTTTCATCTTAATCAGGATATCTCTTTGCCTTCTTTTTGTCCTCATGCAGTTCATCGGTATGAGAAGAATTTACATTTGTTAGATCTGGTGAGAGCACTCAGAATCTACATTTCCCGCACGGCGCCCCTGCGCCGCTCCGATGCACTCTTTGTCCTTGTCGCTGGTAAGCGCAAAGGGTCGCAGGCTTCCAAAGCCACCCTGGCTCGATGGATCAAAGAACCAATTCTTGAAGCCTACCGTTCTGCTGGGCTTCCGGTTCCATCAGGGCTGAAGGCCCATTCTACCAGAGCCGTGGGTGCGTCCTGGGCATTGCGACACCAGGCTACGGCTCAACAGGTGTGCCAGGCGGCTACCTGGTCGAGTCTGCACACTTTCACCAAACATTATCAGGTGCATACCTATGCTTCGGCGGACGCCAGCCTAGGTAGAAGAGTCCTGCAGGCGGCAGTTGCCTCCCCGTAGGGGAGGGCTGTCTTCGCAGCTCTAACATAAGGTATTTCTTTACCCACCCAGGGACAGCTTTTGGACGTCCCAATCGTCTGGGTCTCCCAATGGAGCGCCGAAGAAGAAGGGAATTTTGTTACTTACCGTAAATTCCTTTTCTTCTAGCTCCTATTGGGAGACCCAGCACCCGCCCTGTTGTCCTTCGGGATTTTTGGGTTTTTTTCGGGTACACATGTTGTTCATGTTGAACGGTTTTTCAGTTCTCCGATGTTACTCGGAGTGAATTTGTTTAACCAAGTTATTGGCTTTCCTCCTTCTTGCTTTTGCACTAAAACTGGTGAGCCAGTGATCCCACTGGGGGTGTATAGCCAGAAGGGGAGGGGCCTTACACTTTTTAGTGTAATGCTTTGTGTGGCCTCCGGAGGCAGTAGCTATACACCCAATCGTCTGGGTCTCCCAATAGGAGCTAGAAGAAAAGGAATTTACGGTAAGTAACAAAATTCCCTTCTTCCCAAACGTACACGGAGTGCGTTTTTCGATCACTCTAACTTCAGAGATGCTGTCCAGAAGCACAGAGCATTTCCGGACAAGCGCTTTACTAAGCGCCTTAATGACACACGTTACCCCTTCCCCCCCTGACGTAGTTAAGGGTTGGGCTCAGTGTCCCAAGGTGGATCCTCCAGTCTCCAGACTGGCGGCTAGATCCGTAGTATCAGTAGCAGATGGTTCATCGCTCAAGGATGCCACTGACAGGCAAATAGAGCTCCTGATGAAATCCATCTATGAAGCCATAGGCGCGTCTTTTGCTCCGGCCTTTGCAGCCGTGTGGGCACTCCAAGCTATCTCAGCTTGTCTGTCTGAGATTAATGCGGTCACACGTACCTCTGCTCCGCAAGTTGTGTCTTTGACTTCTCAGGCGTCGGCCTTTTCTTTGTCGCTCTATTGGGAGACCCAGACAATTGGGTGTATAGCTACTGCCTCCGGAGGCCACACAAAGTATTACCCTTAAAAGTGTAAGGCCCCTCCCCTACTGCCTATACACCCCCCGTGGGATCACGGGCTCCTCAGTTTTCATGCTTTGTGCGAAGGAGGCTGACATCCACGCATAGCTCCACTGTTTAGTCAGCAGCAGCTGCTGACTATGTCGGATGGAAGAAAAGAGGGCCCATACTAGGGCCTTCAGCATGCTCCCTTCTCACCCCACTTTTGTCGGCGGTGTTTGTTAAGGTTGAGGTACCCATTGCGGGTACGGAGGCTGGAGCCCACATGCTGCTTTCCTTCCCCATCCCCTTAGGGCTCTGGGTGAAGTGGGATCCTATCGGTCTCCAGGCACAGGAGACCGTGCTCCGTCCACAGCCCCTGGGAATCTGCTGGACATGGAGCTGAGTATCGTCAGGGACAGGGCCCTGCTACATTAAGGTACTCTGTGTCCCCGTACAGATCGCGCACACACACACCAGCATTGCTGGGTGTGTTAGTGCGCCGGGGGCAGCAGCGCGGCGCGCTTGTGCTATTACTCACTGCAGCTTTGCTGAGTGAGTTTATGTATTAGGAACTGCCGTGCCGGCCGCTGCTGGCGGTTTTTTACACTGCGGCGCGGCTGGGACTTGTGGTGCGCCGGGGACTTCCGCGCTGGCCGTGCTTATACGGCGGCCGCGTAAAAATATAAATATAAATCGAGTCCCCGGCTTTTGCGGCCTAGTTTCCTTTCGTTCCCGCCCCCAGGCCTGCCAGTCAGGGGAAGGGCGGGACGCTGTTCAGAACGTCAGCGCCGAGGGCTGGAGTCTGCTTAGCATACTCCAACCCCCTTCACTGGGCACAGTGGGACGCCAGTTTCCCGCACTTTGTCTGGGGCACGCCCACGGCCCGCCCCTCTTCACAGGACGCCGGCAGCCATTCCTGTTTGCAGTCTCAGTGGAGAAGGGAGACAAGCTCTGGGAGACCCAGACACGGGATTCTGGCGACCACACACCCGCTTTGAGCGGGCGGTAAGCGGCACCTCGGGTGCTGACCCCACTAGTGCCGAAGTGTTCATTTGTACTTTATGCTTGTATACTATACATTGCACTGTACGGTCGCTATTCTTGGCTATATACCCTCCTAGTTTGCTAGACAACAGCATGTCGTCCGCAAAAAGCAAGGGGGCCAAGGCACAGGCTTTCTATGCTACCTGTACCGCATGTGAGGCTGTTCTACCGGCTGGTGCCACTGACCCCCATTGTGTGCAATGTTCGGCCCCTGTGGCACTTGCTCAGCCGGGGCCTCTGCTAGAGGTGGCCCAAGGAGAACCACCTGTGAACACTGTCCAGGTGACAGGGACAGAGTTTGCAGTTTTTGCTGATAGATTGTCGGTGACTATGACTAAAATCCTTGAGACTTTGCAGTCCAGACCGGTAACTCAGACCATGGGCACTGTTGATTCAATGCTCCCTGGCCCCCCTCATTTGGAACAAATCCGTGCTCCGGGGGGGTCCCATGCATCCCGGGGTGAAGGCTCTGACACGGACGACAGTCCCAGACAGCCTAAGCGAGCTCGCTGGGAGCGACCCTCGACTTCATCACACTGGTCAGGGTCCCAGCAGGAGGACTCTCTATATGATGAGGCAGAGGTAGCTGATCAGGATTCTGATCCTGAGACCGCTCTTAATCTAGATACACCTGATGGGGACGCAATAGTGAATGATCTCATAGCGTCCATCAATAAAATGTTGGATATTTCTCCCCCAGCTCCTCCAGTGGAGGAGTCAGCTTCACAGCAGGAGAAATTCCATTTCAGGTATCCCAAGCGTAAATTGAGTACTTTTCTGGACCACTCTGACTTTAGAGAGGCAGTCCAGAAACACCACGCTTATCCGGATAAGCGTTTCTCCAAACGTCTTAAGGATACACGTTATCCCTTTCCCCCTGACGTGGTCAAGAGCTGGACCCAGTGTCCAAAGGTGGATCCCCCAATCTCCAGGCTTGCGGCTAGATCCATAGTTGCAGTGGAAGATGGGGCTTCACTTAAAGATGCCACTGACAGACAGATGGAGCTCTGGTTGAAATCCATCTATGAAGCTATCGGCGCGTCGTTTGCTCCAGCATTCGCAGCTGTATGGGCACTCCAAGCTATTTCAGCTGGTCTTGCGCAGGTTGACACTGTCACACGTACATCTGTTCCGCAAGTAGCGTCCTTAACCTCTCAGATGTCTGCATTTGCGTCTTACGCTATTAATGCTGTCCTGGACTCTACGAGCCGTACGGCAGTGGCGTCCGCCAACTCCGTGGTTTTACGCAGAGCCTTGTGGTTAAGGGAATGGAAGGCATATTCTGCTTCCAAGAAGTGCTTAACCAGTTTGCCATTTTCTGGTGACAGACTGTTTGGTGAGAGATTGGATGAAATCATTAAACAGTCCAAGGGTAAGGATTCATCCTTACCTCAGCCCAGACCAAATAAACCCCAACAGAGGAGGGGACAGTCGAGGTTTCGGTCCTTTCGAGGCTCGGGCAGGTCCCAATTCTCCTCGTCCAAAAGGACTCAAAAGGATCAGAGGACCTCAGATTCTTGGCGGGCTCAGTCACGCCCAAAGAAAGCAGCCGGAGGAACCGCTACCAAGGCGGCTTCCTCATGACTTTCGGCCTCCTCTCTCCGCATCCTCGGTCGGTGGCAGGCTCTCCCGCTTTGGCGACATTTGGCTGCCACAGGTCAAAGACCGTTGGGTGAGAGACATTCTGTCTCACGGGTACAGGATAGAGTTCGGTTCTCGTCCTCCAACTCGATTCTTCAGAACTTCTCCGCCTCCCGACCGAGCCGATGCTCTCCTGCAGGCGGTGTGCTCTTTAAAGGCAGAAGGAGTGGTGATCTCTGTTCCTCTTCAGGAGCAAGGTCACGGTTTTTACTCCAATTTGTTTGTGGTGCCAAAAAAGGACGGGTCTTTCCGTCCTGTTCTGGACCTAAAACTGCTCAACAAGCATGTGAAAACCAGGCGGTTCCGGATGGAATCCCTCCGTTCCGTCATCGCCTCAATGTCTCAAGGAGATTTCCTAGCATCAATAGACATCAAAGATGCTTATCTCCACGTGCCGATTGCTCCAGAGCACCAACGTTTTCTACGCTTCGTTATAGGAGACGAACACCTTCAGTTCGTAGCCCTGCCTTTCGGTCTGGCGACAGCCCCAAGGGTCTTCACCAAGGTCATGGCAGCAGTAGTAGCAGTCCTGCACTCTCAGGGTCACTCTGTGATCCCTTACTTGGACGATCTACTTGTCAAGGCACCCTCTCAAGAGGCATGCCAACACAGCCTGAACGTTGCGCTGGAGACTCTCCAGAGTTTCGGGTGGATCATCAACTTTTCAAAGTCAAATCTCACCCCGACCCAATCGATAACATACCTTGGCATAGAGTTTCATACTCTCTCAGCGATAGTGATGCTTCCGCTGGACAAACAGCGTTCACTACAGACAGGGGTGCAATCTCTCCTTCAGGGCCAGTCGCACCCCTTGAGACGCCTCATGCACTTCTTGGGGAAGATGGTAGCAGCAATGGAGGCAGTCCCTTTCGCGCAGTTTCATCTGCGTCCACTACAATGGGACATTCTCCGCCAATGGGACGGGAAGTCGACGTCCCTAGACAGGAACGTCTCCCTTTCTCAGGCGGCCAAGGATTCTCTTCAGTGGTGGCTTCTTCCCACCTCATTGTCAATAGGAAAGTCTTTCCTACCCCCATCCTGGGCGGTGGTCACAACGGACGCGAGTCTATCAGGGTGGGGAGCAGTTTTTCTCCACCACAGGGCTCAAGGTACGTGGACTCAGCAAGAGTCCACCCTTCAGATCAATGTTCTGGAAATCAGAGCAGTGTATCTTGCTCTACAAGCCTTCCAGCAGTGGCTGGAAGACAAGCAGATCCGAATTCAGTCGGACAACTCCACAGCGGTGGCATACATCAACCACCAAGGAGGGACACGCAGTCGGCAAGCCTTCCAGGAAGTCCGGCGGATTCTGACGTGGGTGGAAGACACGGCATCCACCATATCCGCAGTTCACATCCCGGGCGTAGAAAACTGGGAAGCAGACTTCCTCAGTCGCCAGGGTATGGACGCAGGGGAATGGTCTCTTCACCCGGACGTGTTTCAGGAAATTTGTCGCCGCTGGGGGATGCCGGACGTCGACGTAATGGCGTCCCGGCACAACAACAAGGTCCCGGCCTTCATGGCACGGTCTCACGATCTCAGAGCTCTGGCGGCGGACGCCTTAGTTCAAGATTGGTCGCAGTTCCGGCTGCCTTATGTGTTCCCACCTCTGGCGCTGTTGCCCAGAGTGCTACGCAAGATCAGGTCCGACTGCCGCCGCGCCATCCTCGTCGCTCCAGACTGGCCAAGGAGGTCGTGGTACCCGGATCTGTTGCATCTCACGGTAGGACAACCGTGGGCACTACCAGATCGGCCAGACTTGCTGTCTCAAGGGCCGTTTTTCCATCAGAATTCTGCGGCCCTGAGCCTGACTGTGTGGCCATTGAGTCCTGGATCCTAGCGTCTTCAGGATTATCTCAAGAGGTCATTGCCACCATGAGACAGGCTAGAATACTAACCTCTGCCAAGATCTACCACAGGACGTGGAAGATATTCTTAGCTTGGTGCTCTGCTCAGGAAGTTTCTCCCTGGCCATTTGCATTGCCTACTTTTCTTTCCTTCCTGCAATCCGGTTTGGAAAAAGGTTTGTCGCTCGGCTCCCTTAAGGGACAAGTTTCGGCGCTTTCTGTATTTTTCAGAAGCGCCTAGCACGACTTCCTCAGGTACGCACGTTCCTGCAAGGGGTTTGTCATATCGTCCCTCCTTACAAGCGGCCGTTAGAGCCCTGGGATCTGAACAGGGTTCTAATTGCTCTCCAGAAGCCGCCTTTCGAGCCTATGAGGGATGTTTCCCTGTCTCGCCTTTCTCAGAAAGTGGCCTTTCTAGTAGCGGTCACGTCTCTTCGGAGAGTGTCCGAGCTAGTAGCGCTGTCATGCAAATCTCCCTTCCTGGTGTTTCACCAGGACAAGGTGGTTCTGCGCCCGATTCCGGAGTTTCTCCCTAAGGTGGTATCCCCCTTTCATCTCAATCAGGATATCTCCTTACCTTCTTTGTGTCCTCATCCAGTTCATCAATGTGAAAAGGATTTGCATTTGTTGGATCTGGTGAGAGCACTCAGAATCTACATTTCCCGCACGGCACCTCTGCGCCGCTCGGATGCACTCTTTGTCCTTGTCGCTGGCCAGCGTAAAGGGTCGCAGGCTTCCAAGTCAACCTTGGCTCGGTGGATCAAGGAACCAATTCTTGAAGCCTACCGTTCTGCGGGGCTTCCGGTTCCCTCAGGGCTGAAGGCCCATTCTACCAGAGCCGTGGGTGCGTCCTGGGCATTACGGCACCAGGCTACGGCTCAGCAGTGTGCCAGGCGGCTACCTGGTCGTGTCTGCACACTTTTACCAAGCATTTTCAGGTGCATACCTATGCTTCGGCGGACGCCAGCCTAGGTAGACAAGTCCTTCAGGCGGCGATTGCCCACCTGTAGAAAAGGGCCGTTTTTACGGCCCTATCATGAGGTATTATTTTACCCACCCAGGGATTGCTTTTGGTCATCCCAATTGTCTGGGTCTCCCAATAGAGCGACAAAGAAGAAGGGAATTTTGTTTACTTACCGTAAATTCCTTTTCTTCTAGCTCTAATTGGGAGACCCAGCACCCGCCCCTGTTTTTTTGTATACACATGTTGTTCAGGTTGAATGGTTTCAGTTCTCCGATATTCCTTCGGATTGAATTTGCTTAAAACAGTTTATTGGCTTTCCTCCTTCTTGCTTTTGCACTAAAACTGAGGAGCCCGTGATCCCACGGGGGGTGTATAGGCAGTAGGGGAGGGGCCTTACACTTTTAAGTGTAATACTTTGTGTGGCCTCCGGAGGCAGTAGCTATACACCCAATTGTCTGGGTCTCCCAATTAGAGCTAGAAGAAAAGGAATTTACGGTAAGTAAACAAAATTCCCTTCTTCGTCCTACGCCATGAACGCCGTCCTGGACTCTGCGAGCCGTCCAGCGGTAGCGTCCGCCAACTCGGTGGCAGTCCGCAGGGCCATGTGGCTACGCGAATGGAAGGCAGACTCTGCTTCCAAGAAGTTCTTAACCGGTTTGCCATTTTCTGGCGACCGTTTGTTTGGCGAGCAATTGGATGAAATTATTAAACAATCCAAGGGAAAGGACTCGTCCTTACCCCAGCCCAAACCAAAGAGACCTCAGCAACGAAAAATTCAATCGAGGTTTCGGTCCTTTCGGCCCTCAGCCAGGTCCCAATCTTCCACGTCCAACAGGTCAGAGAAGGGCCAGAGGAACTCTTCTGCATGGCGGTCTAAGTCACGTCCTCCAAAGACCGCCGGAGGAACCGCCTCCAAGGCGGCCTCCTCATGACTTTCGGCCTCCCCAAACCACATCCTCGGTCGGTGGCAGGCTCTCCCGCTTTTGCGACGCCTGGTAGCCACATGTCCAAGACCGATGGGTGAGAGACATTCTGTCTCACGGTTACAGGATAGAGCTCAGCTCTCGTCCTCCGACTCGTTTCTTCAGAACATCTCCGCCCCCCGAGCGAGCCGATGCACTTTTTCAGGCGGTGAACACTCTGAAGGCAGAAGGAGTCGTGATCCCCGTTCCCCTTCAAGAACGTGGTCGCGGTTTTTACTCCAACTTGTTCGTGGTGCCAAAAAAGGACGGATCATTCCGTCCCGTTCTGGACCTCAAACTGCTCAACAGACACGTTCCGGACGGTTCCGGATGGAATCTCTCCGCTCTGTCATCGCCTCGATGTCCCAAGGAGACTTCCTAGCATCAATCGACATCAGGGATGCTTATCTCCACGTGCCGATTGCACCAGAGCATCAACGCTTCTTGCGTTTCGCCATCGGGGACGAACACCTTCAGTTCGTGGCACTGCCTTTCGGCCTGGCGACAGCCCCACGGCTCTTCACCAAGGTCATGGCATCCGTGGTGGTGGTCCTACACTCTCAGGGCCACTCGGTGATCCCTTACTTAGACGATCTCCTAGTCAAGGCACCCTCACGGGTGGCATGTCAACACAGCCTGACCATTGCTCTGGAGACTCTCCAGAGGTTCGGGTGGATCATCAATTTCCCAAAGTCAAAATTGACACCGACCCAATCACTGACTTACCTCGGGATGGAGTTTCATACTCTCTCTCAGCGTTAGTGAAGCTTCCGCTGGACAAACAGCGTTCGCTGCAGACAGGGGTGCAATCTCTCCTTCGGGCCCAGTCACACCCCTTGAGGCGCCTCATGCACTTCCTAGGGAAGATGGTGGCAGCAATGGAGGCAGTTCCCTTTGCGCAGTTTCATCTGCGTCCACTTCAATGGGACATTCTCTGCAAATGGGACAGGAGGTCGACGTCCCTAGACAGGAACGTCTCTCTTTCACTGGCAGCCAAAACCTCTCTTCAGTGGTGGCTTCTTCCCACTTCTTTGTCGAAGGGAAAATCCTTCCTGCCCCCATCCTGGGCTGTGGTCACGACGGACGCGAGTCTGTCAGGGTGGGGAGCGGTCTCCCTCCACCACAGGGCTCAGGGAACCTGGACTCCGACAGAGTCCTCCCTTCAGATCAATGTTCTGGAGATAAGGGCAGTGTATCTAGCCCTAAAGGCGTTCCATCGGTGGCTGGAGGGCAGGCAGATCCGCATACAGTCGGACAACGCCACGGCGGTCGCGTACATCAACCACCAGGGCGGCACACGCAGTCGTCAAGCCTTCCAAGAAGTTCGGCGGATTCTGCTGTGGGCGGAAGCCACAGCCTCCACCATCTCCGCAGTTCACATCCCGGGCGTAGAAAACTGGGAAGCAGACTTTCTCAGTCGCCAGGGCATGGACGCAGGGGAATGGTCTCTTCACCCGGACGTGTTTCAAGAGATCTGTTGCCGCTGGGGAACGCCGGACGTCGACCTCATGGCGTCTCGGCACAACCACAAAGTCCCGGCATTCATGGCACGGTCTCAAGATCACAGAGCTCTGGCGGCGGACGCATTAGTTCAGGATTGGTCGCAGTTTCGACTGCCTTATGTATTTCCTCCTCTGGCACTGCTGCCCAGAGTGTTACACAAGATCAGGTCCGACTGCCGTCGCGCCATCCTCGTCGCTCCAGACTGGCCGAGGAGGTCGTGGTACCCGGATCTGTGGCACCTCACGGTGGGTCAACCGTGGGCACTCCCAGACCGACCAGACTTGCTGTCTCAAGGGCCATTTTTCCATCTGAATTCTGCGGCCCTCAACCTGACTGTGTGGCCATTGAGTCCTGGCTCCTAGCGTCCTCAGGGTTATCTCAAGATGTCATTGCCACTATGAGACAAGCCAGGAAACCAACGTCCGCCAAGATCTATCACAGGGCTTGGAGGATCTTCTTATCCTGGTGCTCTGATCAGGGTTTTACCCCCTGGCCGTTTGCCTTACCCACTGTGAGGCAAACCCTGGGATATGAAGATGAATTATGACTTCCAGTCATAATCGCTCTCATCACTCCATGGCAGTGCCCCCTCCCTTCTTGTTCTCAGATGTCCAGCATCTGTGAAGGTGTCACATCCTAGCAACACATCCCATGGCCATCTCCTGTGATATGGAGATTAGGTGATGTGGGAACAATGGACACAGGATGACTCCCTGCCGTGACCCTGTAGTAGGGGCTGCTATCTAGTTAGCCAGCTTGGAAGTATCCAGACAGGACGACTCCAGTAAAAAATGGTTCATATCTCGCAAGCCATATTTCCGATAAATATGGCAACCATAAAAATGGTGTCTCCGCATGCGGACGATGCTGGCACACCCTTTTTATGGGAGCAGGACCTGGGGAAATACCCCAGGCGTGATATCAGCCAATGGGGAACTAGTAGAC
The DNA here is from genome assembly GCF_048569485.1 of Anomaloglossus baeobatrachus. Lineage (NCBI taxonomy): Eukaryota > Metazoa > Chordata > Amphibia > Anura > Aromobatidae > Anomaloglossus > Anomaloglossus baeobatrachus. The sequence continues at coordinate 54,501,753 of NC_134353.1, read as the reverse complement.
AAGTCATGAGTCCTCTCGTTCTGTAGCTAAATTCATAGCTGTCACAATGAGAGCGTTGGCGTCCGCCTACGACGCTCCCAGGCAAAGTTATGGCCCATATTCCATGTGTGGGTATTGTCCATAACTCCAGCCAGGGGTGGAGCCGTGCTCCCTCTGAGGTCACTAAGGTAGGAGGGGACCTGGATTTGCCCAGGTTGATAACCCTACTTCGGCCATTTTCCAGTGTTCTTTTGCTCGGGGGCCTGGTTGGGAAAGACCTGTGAGGGAGTTCCTGGAAACCTGGTCTACAGCGCCCCCCTGTGGCCAGACGCACAAGGTAACTGCTGGAACTGTGTATGCCTGTTTGTAACCCATGCTTTGATTGTAACTGTACTCTGACATATGTATATTCTGTAGATTCCCTATTGTATATATTGTAGTTTCTAGTGTGGCTTTAGGCCGATTAAATTATATAATTAATCTTGGGCTGTTCTGTTATCTCGATCTTGAATCCCACGTCTGTGTGTTCGGCTAATAGTTACCGTGAAGCGGTTGGTGGCAGCGAGTTGTGCCAAGGATTATTGTGGGGAGGCCAGTGAGATTCGGGGAGGTTTTATATATTCCGCCCGCGGAGGTCGGGGGAATATATACCCTACTCTCACCGGGGACCCTTCAATAATCGGCATAAGTAGTATAGCGGCCTCCTTGCTTATTGTCGGGCAATTCCATAATTGGCCTGACTATAAGAGGGACGCTAGAGAGCGCGTCACGTGCTCTGTCTGTCGGTCGGGAGGTATAAAGGAGGGGTGACCCCCACTTGTTACCCCCCGATTGTGACGTACTGGTAGCCAGCGCGGGGGATTTCTGAGTGACCCCCCCGGTGGTTCGTGACATATTGGTGGCATAGCGGTGGGATCGAGATAATAGTGTGTGTGAGTGTGAGACCCATACTCCCAGACACTAAAGACTGCCTGCAGCAGCTGTGGCTGCTGGGGTCTTCAGACTAGCTCAACACTAGTGTGTCAGAGTGCAGATACTGTAAGGTGTGTGGAGGCATCAGGTGTCAGTTCTGTGTCAGTGACCAAAAGTCTGCCAGAATGGCTGATGGCACCAGGAGCAGAGCTAGGCAACTGGCCAATGCTAAAGCAGGAGCCGAAGAGAGGGAGGACGGTGCTGTGGACAGTAATGAGGAGGTTGCCCACGAGTCCTCCAGGAGCTCGACGCCAGAAAACCGTTCTGCAGAGGACAGCGCACAACCTGGCAATTATGGACAAGATGAGGAGCAGCTCACCCAAGGGTCCTCAACGAGCCAGATGCCAGCCCTCCGCTCTGCAATGGACAGTGAATCACCTGGCTCTGCAGCGTGCCGCAGATCACCACTTGCCAATCCCTCCGGCCTGAGAGGTGCAGAGGCCCTCCTTCAAGCTGCCTTGGCCAGGCTTATGGCTGGAGACCAGGATACCTACGAGATACTCATGGCCGAGCGTGGGCGACAGGCAGCGCGTGACGCTGAGGCTGCGGAGCGGCAAGCAGCGCGTGACGCTGAGGCTGCGGAACGGCAAGCAGCGCGTGAGGCTGCGGAGCGGCAGGCAGCGCGTGAAGAGCGAGAGCGAGAGCGACAGGCAGACCGTGACTACCAGCTGCAGCTAGCTCAGCTCCGGCCCTCATCAGCCACATGTGACCTTCAAAACACCAAACTTCCAAAGGTCCGTGTTGAGGACTTCCCAGTGCTGGAGAAGGATGGAGACTTGGACTCTTTCCTGACTGCTTTTGAACGGACTTGCTTGCAGCACCATCTGGACAAGGATCAGTGGGCCAAATACCTGACCCCCCGTCTAAGGGGTAAGGCCCTGGATATCCTTGGGGACTTGCCTGCTGAGGCAGATCAGGGCTACGACACCATCAAGCGGGCCCTGATCCAACAGTACAACCTCACTCCAGAGTCCTACCGCAAGAAGTTCCGGACCCTGCAAAAGGGACCAAAGGACTCCTGGGCTGACCACCGGCGGGCACTTGCCCGAGCTGCCGACCACTGGACCCAAGGCCTGCAGCTTTCCACCGGACCGGAGATCCTGGACTTGTTCATCACGGAGCAACTCTTGTGGAACTGCCCTGAGGATCTCCGCCAGTTCATCCGAGACCAGAAGCCAAAGGGGTCCACGGCTACAGCTGCCCTGGCCGATGACTACACCAACAATCGGGCTCCTGAGGCCAGGAGAGCAGCCACCAGCAGCACCTGGAGAGGGGGTAAGATGAACTCTGCGACTGCCCCACCTGCCCCTAGACTGCAGGGGGTGTCCCCCTCAACTCCCCTCTCCAGGCCCGTGGCAGAACCAAGACGGTGCCACCAGTGCAACTTACCTGGACACTTCAAGGCCATGTGCCCTCAGCGTCCCAAGGCCCCGGCTCCGTCCCCGTCCCAAGGGCCGCCCAAGGTGTATTGTGTGGGTGGGGGTGGTGGTAGGTCCCTGGACAGCTTCCAACCTGTCACCGTCGGCCGGTCTGTGACCATAGGACTGCGAGACAGCGCCTCGGAGGTGACTCTGGTGCGGCCTGACATGGTGTCCCCCCAAGACTTGATCCCGGGAAAAACCCTCGCTGTCTCCGGGATTGGAGGCATTGACCCGGCGCTGCCTGTTGCTGACATTTATGTGGACTGGGGCGCAGGGCGAGGGGTGAGGGAGGTGGGGGTAACTGATCGGATCCCTGCAAACGTGCTACTTGGGACAGATTTGGGGCAGATAACCTCCCAGTTTGGGCCCCCCCCAAGGGCTGAACCTTCAGCCCGTACTGACATGACTCCTAACAATGTTAATGTGTTATCTATGAATGATGTAAGGGAGGAGGGAGTGAACTCTGATATTTCTGCTTGCATAGACACCATAGACACACACTCAGCTGCAGCTGTGACAGGGGAGGGGGTCAGAGAAAGGTGTGACAATGCCTCTACAAGTAACCAGCCAGTGAGCTGGGATCTGTTGCCCTCTGCAGGGATAAGCAGAGAGCAGGGTGCTGCAGGGGGAGGACCAGTGTGTGGGGTGGGGGCTACCACAGCAAATGTGGGGTCCCCAGAGATTTCACAGCGGGGTTCTGTTGCTGCAGGAGGGGAACAGGCAGGTGAGATTGGGGCCGGTCCAGGAGCGGAAGTGCTCCCAGGTAAGATCTCGGTGCATGGTTCCCCCACAACCGGGGTGTCAGGAAGCCAGGTAGGTCTGCCTGAACCGGCGACTTGGTCAGGAACGGAGGAGGAGCAGGCACGACCCACGGTCGCAGCGGCTGTGGCCGCTGTCACCCGCAGTGGGAGTGCTGGAAGCCAAGGGGCCTCCCGGAGGTCCGATAGCTCTTCCCCTTCTGACCAAGTGGCAGCCGAGTCAGGCGGAGGCCAGGACACAGGTCCCGGGGTACTGACCGAAGATGTGACAGTCTCGTCGATTCTGGCCACATCTAGTCAGGGGTTTCAGGCAGCGTTAGAAGCTGACGACAGCCTGAAAGCTCTTAAGGAGCAGGCGGCACAGCCTCCCTCGGACTCGGACCCGGAGCGAGTGGTCTGGGACCAAGGACGGCTGTACCGGGCCACGGTCCAGCAGGGTTCACCGGAGGCGTGGCCCAGGGACCGACAGTTGGTGGTACCCTATCCGTTCCGGACGGAGTTGTTGCGGATCGCACATGAGATTCCGATGGCCGGACACCTAGGGATCGCTAAGACCAAGGCCAGGTTAAACCAGCATTTCTACTGGCCAAAAATGGGGGCCGATGTGGCTGCCTACTGCCGTTCGTGTGAAACCTGTCAGAGAGTGGGGAAGGCGGGGCCACACCCCAAAGCCCCACTAGTATCTCTGCCAATCATCGATGAGCCTTTCAGGAGGGTGGCTGTGGATCTGGTCGGCCCGCTGGCCATCCCCAGCAGCTCCGGGAAACGCTTCATACTGACGGTAGTGGACTATGCCACCCGGTACCCAGAAGCAGTGGCCTTGTCGTCCATTCGGGCTGACAAGGTGGCCACCGCATTGCTGGAGATTTTCTCCCGAGTGGGTTTTCCCCAGGAAATGCTCACTGACCGGGGGACCCAATTCATGTCCCAGCTGATGGAGGCCCTCTGTAAGCAAGTCCAGGTGCGACATCTGGTGGCCAGCCCGTACCATCCACAGACTAATGGCCTGTGCGAGCGGTTCAATGGCACCTTAAAGCAGATGCTTAAGATGTTGGTCGACTCCCATGGGCGTGACTGGGAGCGGTATCTCCCACACCTGTTATTTGCTTACCGGGAGGTTCCACAGGCCTCAACAGGATTCTCACCGTTTGAGCTCCTGTAGGGGCGACGTGTGCGGGGCCCCCTGGCTCTGGTGAAAGAGGCTTGGGAAGGGGATTTGGCCACCCCTGGAGTGTCGGTTATCGAGTATGTCATGCGCTTCCGGGACAAAATGCAGGCCTTGACGCAACTGGTACACGACAATATGGCTCAAGCCCAGGCCGATCAGAAGCGTTGGTACGACCAGAACGCTTGTGAGAGGACCTACCAAGTGGGTCAAAAGGTGTGGGTACTGGTCCCCGTACCACAGGACAAGCTTCAGGCAGCCTGGGAAGGCCCATACCTCGTGTACCAGCAGCTCAACCCTGTGACGTACCTGGTCACCCTGGACCCTGTCCGTGGAAGGCGGAAGCCCTTCCATGTGAACATGATGAAGGCACATCATGAGCGGGAGGCATGTGCGCTCCCCGTGTGCAACCTGCCCGAGGAGGGAGAAGCGGAAACCCTCTTGGATATGCTAGCCCAGGTTAGGGCAGGCGGATCCATTGAGGATGTGGAGGTTGGCCACCAGCTCTTGGAGGACCAACGGTCCCAGCTGTGGGCCACCCTACACCCCTTCCGGGGGTTGTTTACCAACCAGCCCGGAAGGACTAACTTGGCTGTCCCTCACGTGGACACTGGGGATCATCCCCCGATCCGGCGTTCAGCATATCGGGTCTCCCTGGAGGTGCAGCAACACATGCGCCAGGAGATTGACGAGATGCTGAAGCTGGGGGTGATCCAGGCATCCAACAGCGCTTGGGCCTCGCCTGTAGTCCTCGTCCCTAAGAAGGACCGAACCACTCGGTTCTGCGTGGACTACAGGGGGCTCAATGCTGTCACGGTCGCCGATGCGTACCCAATGCCACGCATCGATGACCTGCTCGATCAGTTGGCCGGGGCTCAGTACCTGACCATCATGGATCTGAGCCGGGGATATTGGCAGATCCCCCTGACTCGCAAGGCCAGGGAACGCCCTGCCTTTATTACCCCATTTGGACTGTACGAGTCCACGGTGATGCCATTCGGGATGAGGAATGCCCCTGCCACTTTCCAGCGGATGGTCAACACCCTGCTCAAGGGACTTGAAGGGTACGCGGCCGCGTACCTGGATGACATTGCCGTCTTCAGTCCCACCTGGGAGGACCACCTAGAGCATCTAGCACAGGTGCTCAGGCGGATCCACCAGGCAGGTTTGACCATCAAGCCGGGAAAGTGTCAGCTGGCCATGAGCGAGGTCCAGTACCTCGGTCACCGGGTAGGCGGGAGAACACTGAAGCCCGAGCCTGAGAAGGTGGAAGCCATCGCATCCTGGCCCACCCCCAGGACCAAGAAGCAGGTGATGTCCTTCTTGGGGACCGCTGGGTACTATAGGAGGTTTGTTCCATGCTATAGTAGCCTGGCAAAGCCCTTGACGGACCTCACCAAGAAGAAGCTGCCCTCTGCAGTCGATTGGACAATGGACTGCGAGACAGCCTTCCGGGCCCTAAAGGACGCCCTGTCCAGCCCGCCCGTGCTACAGGCAGCCGACTTCACGCGGCCGTTTGTAGTACAGACCGACGCCAGTGACTTCGGCCTCGGTGCGGTGCTCAGCCAGGTGGACTCTGCGAGCCAAGAGCACCCAGTCTTGTACCTGAGCAGGAAGCTGTTACCAAGGGAAGTGGCCTATTCCACGATGGAAAAGGAGTGCCTGGCCATAGTGTGGGCCCTGCAGCGTCTGCAACCCTATCTATACGGGCGCCACTTCATCGTGGAGACGGACCACAATCCCCTCAGCTGGTTACACACTGTCTCTGGGACGAATGGGCGATTGTTGCGATGGAGCCTTGCGCTCCAGCAATACAACTTCACCATTCGCCACAAAAGGGGCCGGGACCACGGTAACGCAGACGGGCTGTCCCGACAAGGAGAGGTCGCGGACGGGCGCACGGGGGAACACCGGAGTGTGCTGCCCCCTAGCGCCCTCAAAAGGGGGGAGGTGTGAGGCAAACCCTGGGATATGAAGATGAATTATGACTTCCAGTCATAATCGCTCTCATCACTCCATGGCAGTGCCCCCTCCCTTCTTGTTCTCAGATGTCCAGCATCTGTGAAGGTGTCACATCCTAGCAACACATCCCATGGCCATCTCCTGTGATATGGAGATTAGGTGATGTGGGAACAATGGACACAGGATGACTCCCTGCCGTGACCCTGTAGTAGGGGCTGCTATCTAGTTAGCCAGCTTGGAAGTATCCAGACAGGACGACTCCAGTAAAAAATGGTTCATATCTCGCAAGCCATATTTCCGATAAATATGGCAACCATAAAAATGGTGTCTCCGCATGCGGACGATGCTGGCACACCCTTTTTATGGGAGCAGGACCTGGGGAAATACCCCAGGCGTGATATCAGCCAATGGGGAACTAGTAGACAAGTCATGAGTCCTCTCGTTCTGTAGCTAAATTCATAGCTGTCACAATGAGAGCGTTGGCGTCCGCCTACGACGCTCCCAGGCAAAGTTATGGCCCATATTCCATGTGTGGGTATTGTCCATAACTCCAGCCAGGGGTGGAGCCGTGCTCCCTCTGAGGTCACTAAGGTAGGAGGGGACCTGGATTTGCCCAGGTTGATAACCCTACTTCGGCCATTTTCCAGTGTTCTTTTGCTCGGGGGCCTGGTTGGGAAAGACCTGTGAGGGAGTTCCTGGAAACCTGGTCTACAGCGCCCCCCTGTGGCCAGACGCACAAGGTAACTGCTGGAACTGTGTATGCCTGTTTGTAACCCATGCTTTGATTGTAACTGTACTCTGACATATGTATATTCTGTAGATTCCCTATTGTATATATTGTAGTTTCTAGTGTGGCTTTAGGCCGATTAAATTATATAATTAATCTTGGGCTGTTCTGTTATCTCGATCTTGAATCCCACGTCTGTGTGTTCGGCTAATAGTTACCGTGAAGCGGTTGGTGGCAGCGAGTTGTGCCAAGGATTATTGTGGGGAGGCCAGTGAGATTCGGGGAGGTTTTATATATTCCGCCCGCGGAGGTCGGGGGAATATATACCCTACTCTCACCGGGGACCCTTCAATAATCGGCATATGTAGTATAGCGGCCTCCTTGCTTATTGTCGGGCAATTCCATAATTGGCCTGACTATAAGAGGGGCGCTAGAGAGCGCGTCACGTGCTCTGTCTGTCGGTCGGGAGGTATAAAGGAGGGGTGACCCCCACTTGTTACCCCCCCGATTGTGACGTACTGGTAGCCAGCGCGGGGGATTTCTGAGTGACCCCCCCCGGTGGTTCGTGACACCCACTTTTCTTTCTTTCCTTCAATCCGGAATGGACAAGGGTTTGTCTCTCGGCTCTCTCAAGGGACAAGTATCGGCGCTTTCCGTGTTTTTTCAAAAGCGTCTAGCCAGGCTTCCGCAGGTCCGCACGTTCCTGCAGGGAGTTTGCCACATAGTCATACCTTACAAGCGTCCGCTGGAACCCTGGGATCTTAACAGGGTGCTAACGGCTCTTCAGAAACCACCTTTCGAGCCGATGCGGGATGTCTCTCTATCACGCCTTTCGCAGAAGGTGGCCTTCCTAGTGGCAGTCACATCACTTCGGAGAGTGTCTGAGATAGCAGCGCTGTCATGCAAAGCCCCCTTCCTGGTGTTTCACCAGGATAAGGTGGTTCTGCGTCCGGTCCCGGAATTTCTCCCTAAGGTGGTATCCCCTTTTCATCTCAATCAGGATATCTCCTTACCTTCTTTTTGCCCTCATCCAGTTCACCAATGTGAAAAGGATTTGCACTTGTTAGATCTCGTGAGAGCACTCCGGCTCTACATTTCTCGCACGGCGCCCCTGCGCCGTTCTGATGCGCTCTTTGTCCTTGTCGCTGGCCAGCGTAAGGGGTCGCAGGCTTCCAAGTCAACCTTGGCTCGGTGGATCAAGGAACCGATTCTTGAAGCCTACCGTTCTTCTGGGCTTCCGATTCCTTCAGGGCTGAAAGCCCATTCTACCAGAGCCGTGGGTGCATCCTGGGCATTGCGGCACCAGGCTACGGCTCAGCAGGTGTGTCAGGCGGCTACCTGGTCTAGTCTGCACACTTTCACGAAACACTATCAGGTGCATGCCTATGCTTCGGCAGATGCCAGCCTAGGTAGGCGAGTCCTTCAGGCGGCGGTTGCCCACCTGTAAGAGGGGGCCGTTTTTCGGCTCTTTTTATCGAGGTATTCTTTTACCCACCCAGGGACTGCTTTTGGACGTCCCAATTGTCTGGGTCTCCCAATGGAGCGACAAAGAAGAAGGGAATTTTGTTTACTTACCGTAAATTCCTTTTCTTCTAGCTCCTATTGGGAGACCCAGCACCCGCCCCTGTACCCTTCGGGCTGGTTGTTCTTTTGTGTACACATGTTGTTCATGTTGAATTGTTCTTTTGGTTCATGGTTTTCAGTTCTCCGAACATCCTTCGGATTGAATTTACCCTAGACCAATTTATAAGTTTTCTCCTTCCTGCTTTTGCACCAAAACTGAGGAGCCCGTGATCCACAGGAGGGTGTATAGGCAGAGGGGAGGGGTTACACTTTTTAAAGTGTAATACTTTGTGTGGCCTCCGGAGGCAGAAGCTATACACCCAATTGTCTGGGTCTCCCAATAGGAGCTAGAAGAAAAGGAATTTACGGTAAGTAAACAAAATTCCCTTCTTTTACATGACTTAACGACGAGGGACGTAATATTACCATTGCCCTGGCCATAGCAATGGCTTTCAAATGATGCCCCCTGCTGTTTCTTACAGCAGCGGACCTTTGCTTGACCCCAGACGGGGTGGCACCGCCACCGCCCCCATCCACAATCGCTGTGATTGGCTGTTCAAATCTCAACCTCCAATCACAGAGATTGCACTGTTTTTGGCTGAAAAAAAAAATGTCCCAAACACTGCAATCCTGTGAGATCCAGCTATGATTTGCTACAGCAGATCATAGGCTGGAGGCCAGCAACACGGCATGCCCCACCCCCCACAGGCCTGATTGGAGCCATCATGCTAAGACGTGCAATCGCTCCAATCAGTATGCAAGGGGAGCGGTCTGAGCGGTGACTGACCTCCCCAGGCTTGGATCGCTGACCAATTGCCGCTCCTGCATTCTGCTGCCCCTGCACGCTTCCGTGCTGCCGATCTGCGAACTATTTATCCCCAATCCCCCCCCCCAAAAAAAAAATCTGCAATCTCTCTATCTCTCCCCTTTATTCCTTGCTGATCTGCGTCCGTATTCCGTTGCTTTTTGCACCTCATCCGTGTGTGCGTCCTGCAGCGACCGAGCGCTGATCACTGGTGCACATCACGCATTGGCGGCCGTCCTCAAATTTTGTGCAGGATTTTTTTTTTAGTCCGTATCCCCCGTTGCTTTTTTCACTTTATTCGTGTGTGCGTCCTGCAGCAGCCGATCAGTGATGCACACCACTGATCGGCGTCCGTGCATTTAAAAAGTCAAATGTCGGTCTTTGCCTTCTGAGCCCTGCCGTGCGCCTGAACAGTTGATTTCTACCATATATGAGATATCGGTGTACTCAGGAGAAATTGCACAATAAATTTTATGGTAAATATTGATTTTTAAAAATACATTTTTTTCTTTATCGTTCCTGTGGGAGACCCAGACATTGGGTGTATAGCTTCTGCCTCCGGAGGACATACAAAGTACTACACTCAAAAGTGTAGCTCCTCCCTCTGAGCTTATACACCCCCTGGAAAACCAGATCTAACCAGTTTATCGCTTTGTGTTCAGGAGGCATACATCCACACATGCATTCTCATCTGATTTTTCATTTTTGGAAAGAGTTTGAAGAAAAGCGGGTCCAAGCCTGGACCCCCGGCATGTCCCTTCTCACCCCACTGTGTCGGCGGTGCTGTTAAGGTTGATTCCCATGCTGGAGCCTTACATGCCGTGCTCCTTCACCATCCCTCCGGGGCTATGGATTGAAGTGGGAGCCAGCACGGCTGGACCGGAGCACTCATCCCTCAGGGACTTGGAACCCTGCGTCTCAGCAGCTAAGTACCTGAGACGGTTATATATGGGGGTCCCTTGTACTTTATTGTTGTGGGAGAGTGTGCTGAGTGATTTTTCTGACATTTCCGACGGGTTCTCTGGCTGTTGCCTGAGAACCGCGCCGATGGTGCCTGCGCGTCGGCCGCACCGCTCAAATTTAGGCCCCGGCTTCACCGGAGGCCTACTTTCGGTTTCACTGTCATTCATGCAGAGGGACAGCGCGGCTCCGCCCAGCGGCCGTTCTACAAAGGGGAGAGACACTTCCCACTGAGTACATGTCTCCTCCCCTGTGAATCTCTTTGGCCCTCCAGATCCCGCTCCCAGAGTGAGTCCCGCCCCCTCTCTTCATTCCGGTGGCCATTTTCTCAGCGTTTTTCCCTGCGATCACCACTGGTCTGCAGCATCCCTGCTGAGGTGCTTGGCAGTCCGGGCTTCGGGATCTGGAGGGCACACAAACCGCTCCAGCGGTCTGGTAAGCCACAACCTCTGGTTGTGGACCTTCTTTATATACTCTCTGGGGGTCATTCTGGCAGAGCCCTCACTCCAGCAGCATGTCACACACGAGGAGCAAGGCTCCAAAGCTGTTTTCAGTATGCACTGCATATAAGCTCCTACTGCCTGAACCGAGCACCTATCCACATTGTGATGCCTGCTCTAACCTGACAATGCCTCAGCCTGGAATCGCACCCCCAGTGGTCTCTCCGGCTGCTCCGGCTCCTGTGGCTGAACCCCCGGCTTGGGTAGAATCCTTATCTAGGTCTATCTCCCAGTCTTTTGCTGACTCCATGGGACAGCTGTCCAGGACTTTGCTGAGCATGCATCAGCCCCCTTCACAGGGTGCCTCTGCTGCTAGGTCTCTTTCAGGACCGGAGCTCACAGAGGATTCATCATCTGGTCCCAGGCCCCGTCCTTCTAAAAAGAGACGCAGGGTTCCCTCTCCTTCGTCCCGCGGCTCGGTTTCAGAAGCTGACTCGCAGGATGAGGAGGATGCCTTTACTGGGGGCTCGGAGACTGCCTCCATGTGCCCCATTGGTCTGTCCGAAAGTGACTCAGATGTTAGTGATTTGATTGCGTCCATTAATTCTGTACTGGATCTCAATCCGCCAGTATCAGAGGAACAACCCTCTCTGGCAGAAAAGCACCAGTTTACCTCACCTAAGAGGACAAAGAGTGTGTTCTTTAACCACTCCAGTTTTCAGGCCGCTGTGACCAAGTCCAGGGCCTGCCCTGACAAACGCTTCCCTAAGCGTGGTTCTGATGACCGTTTTCCCTTTCCACCTGAGGTGGTCAAGGAGTGGGCTCATTCGCCAAAGGTAGACCCCCCGGTGTCTAGACTCTCAGCCCGGACCGTTGTATCAGTGGCTGATGGCACCTCGCTTAAGGATTCCACTGGGGCCTCGTTCGCCCCGACTTTTGCAGCAGTGTGGGCTCTCAAAGCCATCTCTGCTTCTCTAGAGGAGATGCATTCCCTCACTAAGGAATCTATACCTGAGATGGTTGCCTTAACTTCCCAAGCTTCGGCTTTTTCATCCTACGCCATGTCTGCCATGCTGAAGGCTTCTCACCGCACTGCGGTGGCTTCGGCTAATTCCCTCGCTATCCGCAGGATCTTGTGCCTTCGAGAGTGGAAGGCAGATGCTTCTTCTAAGAAGTACCTTGCGGGGCTCCCTTTTGCTGGGTCCAGGCTATTCGGAGAACAGCTGGATGAAATTATTAAGGAAGCTACTGGCAGGAAGAGTACTTCCATGCCACAAACCAAAACCAAGAAACCTGTCCAGGGTAGGAATCAGTCGAGGTTTCGTTCCTTTCGTTCCTCCAACTGGTCGTCCTCTAAGCCCTCGGCCTCGTCCACTAACACTGCCAAGGACCAAAAATCCAGCTGGCGCACAAAAGCGCGTCCACAGAAGACCGCAGGTGCGGCTGCCACTAAGGCAGCCTCCTCTTGACTGTCTGTCCGCGCCAGCAACGTCCTTAGTCGGTGGCAGGCTCTCCCACTTTGGCGACGTGTGGTTTCAACACGTCTCCGATCAGTGGGTGCGGGATATCATCTCCCACGGCTACAGGATAGAATTCTCTTCCAGCCCGCCAAACAGATTTTTTCTGTCAACTCCCCCCTGCTCCAAGGCCGCCGCCTTCTCTCAGGCCGTGGCATCCTTGCAGGCCAACGGAGTAATTGTACCGGTTCCCCCCAGGGAACGGTTCAGAGGTTTTTACTCAAACCTCTTCCTAGTCCCCAAAAAGGACGGTTCCTTCCGGCCCATCCTGGATCTCAAGCTTCTCAACAAGCATGTTCAGGTGCGGCATTTTCGCATGGAGTCTCTCAAAAGGAGAGAGTCATTGACTGCTCAGGTATTTACTGTGGTCTGGTTTGCGCTTAACAATGACATTGCTAAAGCGGTAGAAAGTGATGTAATGCTACACATGTAATTCGCGTGGTGGTATATGATTTTGTCGGGCACACATTGTAAATTCATATGTTGTTATAGCCACATTGACTATAGCCTTGTGTGGCTTTAGGCTAGCTAAGAATGGATTAGCCGGCTGACGGGTAGAAACGTGTCGTTGCTATACATGCCTAAACCTAGGTATATTTACCAATATCATCGGTCTATTGGCGGGTAATAAGAACAAATAATTTTTCTGCCATCAAGGCATTTTGAAATACAAGATTTACTTAATGCGGCACGGTAATTCCTCCCCTAATCTGTTGGCTTCATTCTTTGACACATCGTGAATTCATATGCTGTTACGGCCACACTGACTATAGCTTTGTGCGGTTTCAGGCTGGCCAAGAGGTGATTAGCCGGCTGACGGGTAGAGGCGTGTCACTGTTATATATGCCTAAACTTAGGTTAATTTGCTAATACCATCTATTTACCAGCTGGTATTGGAAATTTCTCTGCCATCAAGGCATTTTTTGAAATATAGGATTTGTTTTATACGGCACGGCAATTCCTCCCCTAAAAACCACTGAGCTTCATTTTTTTGACATATGTCTTTATAAAAAAATAAAAATTTGCCCGGTTTTCCATGCCCTCATTCACTGCTTCCCATATGTGAAATTTGGCTGTCTTTTTAAGGCTCACAAATGAATTAATTGGTGGATATTGACTTCACTGTTATAAACGGAGATTTTTAGAGATAAAATCAAGCCAAGTAATATTTTCAGAGGTAAAATTAATAAAGAAGGGAATTTTGTTACTTACCGTAAATTCCTTTTCTTCTAGCTCTTATTGGGAGACCCAGACGATTGGGGTATAGCTACTGCCCTCCGGAGGCCACACAAAGCACTACACTAAAAAGTGCAAGGCCCCTCCCCTTCTGGCTATACCCCCCCGTGGTGTCACGGGTTCTCCAGTTTTAGTGCCAAAGCAAGAAGGAGGAAAGCCAATAACTGGTTTAAACAAATTAACTCCGAGTAACATCGGAGAACTGAAAAACCGTTCAACATGAACAACATGTGTACCCGCAAACAACAAAAAAATCCCGAAGGACAACAGGGCGGGTGCTGGGTCTCCCAATAAGAGCTAGAAGAAAAGGAATTTACGGTAAGTAACAAAATTCCCTTCTTCTTCAGCGCTCTATTGGGAGACCCAGACGATTGGGACGTCCAAAAGCTGTCCCTGGGTGGGTAAATAAATACCTCATGTTAGAGCTGCAAGACAGCCCTCCCCTACGGGGAAATCACTGCCGCCTGCAGGACTCTTCTACCTAAGCTGGCATCCGCCGAAGCATAGGTATGCACCTGAGAATGTTTGGTGAAAAATGTGCAGACTCAACCAGGTAGCTGCCTGGCACACCTGTTGAGCCGAAGCCTGGTGTCGTAGTGCCCAGGACGCACCCACGGCTCTGGTTGAATGGGCTTTCAGCCCTGAAAGAACCGGAAGCCCTGCAGAACGGTAGGCTTCCAGAATTGGTTCTGTGATCCATCGAGCCAGGGTGGCTTTAGAAGCCTGCAACCTCTTGCGCGTACCAGCGACAAGGACAAAAAAAGTGCATCGGAACGGCGTATGGGCGCCGTGCGGGAAATGTAGATTCTGAGTGCTCTCACCAGATCTAGCAAACGTAAATCATTCTCATACCGGTGAACCGGATGAGTGCAAAAGTACGGTAAGGAGATATCCTGATTAAGATGAAACGAGGATACGACCTTAGGGAGAAACTCCGGAATGGGGCGCAGCACTACCTTGTCCTGGTGGAACACCAGGAAGGGAGCCTTGGATGACAGAGCTGCCAGCTCAGACACTCGCCGAAGCGATGTGAACGCAACGAGAAACGCCACCTTCTGTGACAGGCGAGAAAAAAGGAACTTCCTTCAGAGGCTCGAAAGGCGGCTTCTGGAGAGCAACTAGAACCCTGTTCAGATCCCATGGATCTAACGGCCGCTTGTACGGGGGTACGATATGACAAACCCCCTGCGGGAACGTGCACACCTTAGAAAGACGTGCTAGACGCTTCTGAAAAAAACACGGATAGTGCTGAGACTTGCCCTTTGAGGGAGTCGAGCGACAAGCCCTTTTCTAACTCCTATTGTAGGAAGGAAAGAAAAGTAGGCAATGCAAATGGCCAGGGAGACACTCCCTGAGTAGAGCACCAGATTAAGAAAATCTTCCACGTTCTGTGGTAGATCTTAGCAGACGTGGGCTTCCTAGCCTGTCTCATGGTGGCAACGACCCCTTGGGATAATCCTGAAGACGCTAGGATCCAGGACACAAAGGCCACCCAGTCAGGTTCAGGGCCGCAGAATTCCGATGGAGAAAACGGCCCTTGGGACAGTAAGTCTGGTCGGTCTGGTAGTGACCACGGTCGGCCGACCGTGAGATGCCACAGATCCGGGTACCACGATCTCCTCGGCCAGTCTGGTGCGACGAGTATGACGCGGCTGCAATCGGATCTGATTTTTTGCGCAGTACTCTGGGCAAGAGTGCCAGAGGTGGAAACACATATGTGAGCCGGAACTGCGACCAATCTTGCACTAAGGCGTCTGCTGCCAGAGCTCTGTGATCGCGCGATCGTGCCATAAATGCCGGGACCTTGTTGGTGTGCCGAGACGCCATTAGGTCGACGTCCGGCACCCCCCAGCGGCAACAGATTTCCTGAAACACGTCCGAGTGAAGGGACCATTCCCCCGCGTCCATACCCTGGCGACTGAGGAAGTCTGCTTCCCAGAATTCTACGCCCGGGATGAGAACTGCGGATCTGGTGGAAGCTGTGTCCTCCACCCACATGAGGATTCGCCCGACTTCGTGGAAGGCTTGCTGACTGCGCGTCCCTTCTTGGTGGTTGATGTATGCCACCGCTGTGGAGATGTCCGACTGGATTCGGATCTGCTCTCTTTCTAGCCACTTCTGGAAGGCTAATGGGGTAAGATACCCTGCCCCGATTTCCAGAACATCGATCTGAGGGGTGGACTCCTGCTGAGTCCACGTCCCCTGAGCCATGTGGCGGAGACAAACTGCTCCCCACCCTGACAGACTCGTATCTGTCGTGACCACTGCCCAGGATGGGGGCTATGACAATGAGGTGGGAATAAGCCACTATAGCAGAGAGTCCTCGTCCGTCTGGGAAAGGAAGACTTCCCTGTCCAGGGAGGTTGACTGCCCGTCCCATTGGCGGAGAATGTCCCATTGCCGTTGGCGCAGATGAAACTGCGCAAAGAGAACTGCCTCGATGGCTGCCACCATCTTCCTTGGCATGCCTCGAGGGAGGGTGCTTTGACGAGTAGATCGTCCAAGTACGGGATCACCGGGTGTCCCTGAAAGTGCAAGACTGCTACCACTGCTGCCATGACCTCGGTGAACACCCGTGGGGCTGTCGCCAGACTGAATGGCAGAGCTACGAACTGAAGATGTTCGTCTCCTATCACAAAACGTAGAAAACGTTGGTGCTCCGTAGCAATTGGCACGTGGAGATAGGCATCTTTGATGTCTGTTGAGGCAAGGAAGTCTCCTCGAGACATTGAGGTAATGACGGATCGGAGGGATCCCATCCGGAACTGCCTGGCGTTCGCATGCTCGTTGAGCAGTGTCAGGACCAGAACGGGACGGAAGGAACCGTCCTTTTTTGGAGCCACAAAGAGATTGGAGTACAAACCCTCGCCCTCGTACCTGAGGGGGGACAGGGATCACCACTCCTTCTGCTCTTAGAGCATCCACCGCCTGCAGCAGGGAAATGGAGTCGGAGGACGAGAACAGAACACTGTCCTGTGCACGTGAGCACAATGTCCGTCACCCACCGGTCTGTGACCTGTGGCAGCTAAATGTCGCCAAAGGCGGGGGAGTCTGCCATCAACCGCGGATGCGGAGAGAGAGAGAGAGAGCTGAGAGTCCTGAGGAGACCGCCTTGGTAGCGGTTCCTCCGACTGCCTTCCTTGGGCGTGATTGAGCCCGGCCGGAATCTGAGCCCGTCTGAGGTTTTGTAGCCCTTTTGCACGAGGACAATTGGGACCTGCCGGAGCTTGGGAAGGACCGAAACCTCGACTGTACTTTTAGGACAGTATTAACAGGGTAAGTTGCAGTGCAGACATTGCGGGGTTACGGACGCCTCTGCGGTACAGATGTCCCTGTGCTCAAGGCCAGCTGCGCAAGAACAGCTGAAAAGGTTAGGTTGCCTATACGGCTGTGGATGCCGGAGCAACCGACACGCCGATAGCTTCCTAGACAGATTTCAACCAGAGTCCATCTGTCTGTGACTGGCATCTTTAAGTGAAGCCCCATCTCCAGTGCAACTATGGCTCTAGATGCAAGCCTGGAGATTGGAGAATCCACCTTTGGACCCTGGGTCCAGCGCTGACCACGTCAGGGGAAAAGGGATAACGTGTATCCTAAAAACGTTTGGAGAAGACGCTTATCTGGTAAGCGTGGTGTTCCTGGACTGCTTCTCTGAAGTCCGCGTGGCCAGAAAAATACTCAATATCTGTGTGAGATACTGAAAAGGGACTTCTCCTGTTCGTCTCCTATCTCCACTGGGGGAGCTGAGGGAGAAAGATCCAACCTTCCATTGATGGACGGTATAGGACATTCCGTATGGCGTTACCACCCGGTGTATCCGGATCGATAGCGATGTCAGTATCAAAGCCCTGAAGAGCTGCCTTTTGGTCAAGTAGATTGCCCATGGCCTGTCTGGACTGCAAGTCTCTATATTATGACTACTCCGTCCCTGTCCATGGACAGGGTTGACAGGTGGTTTCTTTGGCCACAACTAGTAGAGACCCCGGCAGACGAAGTGCTAGAGACCCCCGCAGACGACGTGCTACAGGGGAGCATGCACACAATGGGACGGTGTCATGAACAGCATCCCATGTAGTAAAAACAGCACTGAAAATCTGTGTTGCTTTTTTGCCGCTGCCGACTAGCTATCTAGAAGTATATAGCCAAGATTGGTGACCGTACAGTGCAATGTATAGCATACAGGCATAAAGTACAAATGACCACTGCAGCACAAGCAATACAAGCAGCATAGAAGCCTGTGCCCTGGCACCCCTGCTCTTCTGCTGCTGTATACTAGTCATCTAGGGGAATAGCCAAGAGTGACCCTACAGTGCAATGTATAGCATACAAGCACAAGTACAAATGAACACTGCCGCACATGCAATACAAGCAGCATAGAAGCCTGTGCCCTGGCACCCCAGCTCTTCTGCTGCTGTAGACTAGTCCTCTAGGGGAATATGGCCCAGAAGAGTGACCATACAGTGCAATGTATAGCATACAAGCACAAGTACAAATGCACACTGCAGCCCATGCAATACAAGCAGCATAGAAAAAAACCTGTGCCCCAGCACCCTTGGTTTTCTGCTGCTGTAGTCTAGCCATTCCAGGAGAATATAGCTAAGACTAGCGACTGTACAGTGCAATGTATAGCATATAAGCATAAACACAAATGAACACCTCAGTCGTGCAATACAAGCAGCCTAGAAAGCCTGTGCCTTAGCACACCTGCTTTCCTGCTGCTGATGTGTCGCTCCCCAAGCGGGCATATAGCGACCTATGCAGTTAAAAACAACACATGTACACACTGCAGTTATATGTGGTCAGCACTATGTGTGCCGCTTACCGCCCGCCTATAAGCGGGTGTATGATCGCCACCGTCCTGCCTGGTTGCTGAAAGTCCGAGCTCGGACTGCAGTAATGGCTGCCGGCTTCTTCCCCAGCTCGTGTGAGGAGGGGCGGGCCGTGGGCGTGCCCCCAAGGCAGAGCGGGAATCCGGCGTCCGACAGTGTGCAGTGAGAGGGCTGGAGCATGTAAATAAGGCTCCAGCCCTCGGCGCTGCTGATTGCTCAGCGCCTGTCCCCTTCCCTGAGTGACAGGGAGGGGGCGGGAACGAAGCGGCACTAGGCCGCAGAAGCCGGGGACTGGATTTATAAGCGCCGCCGCCGTAAAAGCGCGGTCGGCGCCCAGTCCCCGGCGAACTACAAGTCCCAGCCGCGCCGCCGCTCCCGGAGCGTCCGGCGCGGTAGTTCCCCAAAACACAAAGTCACTCAGCTAGGCTGCAGTGACTGTAACCCATTACTGTCCCCGGCGCACTAGCACACCCAGCAAGTCTGGAGTGTGCTGTGCCTGTGTGTACGGGGACACAGAGTACCTGTAATGGTGCAGGGCCATGTCCCTGAACGGTACTCCAGCTCCGTATCCAGCAGGTTCAAATGGGTCTGTGGATGGAGCCCGGCGTCAGAGGTTTGAGGCCGGCAGGATCCCACTTCACCCAGAGCCCCTCAGGGGGATGGGGAAGGAAAACAGCATGTGGGCTCCAGCCTCCGTACCAGCAATAGGTACCTCAACCTTACAACACCATCCAGGGGTGAGAAGGGAGCATGCTGGGGACACTATATGTGTCCTCTTTTCTTCCATCCGAAATAGTCAGCAGCTACTGCTGACTAAAATCTGTGGAGCTATGCGTGGATGTCTGACCTCCTTCGCACAAAGCTTGAAAACTGGAGAACCCGTGACACCACGGGGGGGTATAGCCAGAAGGGGAGGGGCCTTGCACTTTTTAGTGTAGTGCTTTGTGTGGCCTCCGGAGGGCAGTAGCTATACCCCAATCGTCTGGGTCTCCCAATAGAGCGCTGAAGAAATAAATATTTTTATATGTATTCCCTGCGGATAGGTAAAGAAATAATTTCTTGTCATTTGTTTCTTGAATCTCTATATATATGTGTTTGTAAAAACCTTTAATAAATAAATAAGACGGTGGGGCACTATTGAGATAGCCAAATAATGAAATTAAAACCTGGGAATGACTTATAGTTATATAAATGAGTGTATTTGATTTGATGATGAACTACCGCATCATGTAAATTGAATCATGTGTAGAAAAATTTATGTCTAAGCTTAACAAGATACTTGATGCCAAACCTTTCTCAACCTGAGGCAGTTTGTTGGATGTAATATGATCTCCTTTGTGGTGTGGTTTATGTTTGAATAAAAAATGATGGAATAAAAATATTTTGAATTTATTCTATGATATTTTCATTATTTATTAGCGTTGCTTCAATATACCCAGGTTGTTTACCTAAGGGTGCCTTTTGTTCTTTGAGATAGTTGCTTCTTTGAAGGCTAAGTCGATGGTGTTTGGACTTTGTGTGTTTCTAATTGCCACTTGGACTAGCCTGCATAACTTTTCAAAGCACTACCAAGTGCATGCTCATGCTTCGGCAGATGCAAGCTTGGGCAGACACATCCTTCAGGCGGCTGTCGCCCACTTGTGAAGTTAGGCTCCGCCTACTTCTCAGTTGTTCTGTTTATTCCCACCCATGGACTGCTTTGAGACGTCCCAATGTCTGGGTCTCCCATAGGAGCGATAAAGAAAAAGAGAATTTTGTTTTACTTACCGTAAATTCTTTTTCTTATAGTTCCGTATTGGGAGACCCAGCTCCCTCCCTTTTGCCTGTTGGCAGTTTCTTGTTCCGCGTGTTATCACCGGCTGTTGTCGTAGACAGAGACTCCGGTTGTTCCGGTTCTGG
This sequence comes from Anomaloglossus baeobatrachus, assembly GCF_048569485.1. Classification (NCBI taxonomy): domain Eukaryota; kingdom Metazoa; phylum Chordata; class Amphibia; order Anura; family Aromobatidae; genus Anomaloglossus; species Anomaloglossus baeobatrachus. The sequence continues at coordinate 54,481,520 of NC_134353.1, read as the reverse complement.
CTCTGTTTTTACTTTTGGGTGGCTATTCTCCTTCAGCTTTTGCACTAAACTGGTTAGATCTGGTTCTCCAGGGGGTGTATAAGCTCAGAGGGAGGAGCTACACTTTTAAGTGTAGTACTTTGTGTGTCCTCCGGAGGCAGAAGCTAAACACCCATGGTCTGGGTCTCCCAATACGGAACTATAAGAAAAAGAATTTACGGTAAGTAAACAAAATTCTCTTTATTTATTATTTTATTTATTATTATTTCTTCATCGTTCCTATGGGAGACCCAGACCATGGGTGTATAGCTTCTGCCTCCGGAGGACACAAAGTACTACACTAAAAAGTGTAGCCCCTCCCTCCGAGCATATACACCCCCTGGATAACCAAATATAGCCAGTTCAATGCTTTGTGTTCAGGAGCCACACATCCACACATGCATTCTCATCTGATTTTGATTTTTGGAAAGAGTTCAAAGAAAAGCGGGTCCAAGCCTGGACTCCCGGCATGTCCCTTCTCACCCCACTGTGTCGGCGGTGTTGTTAAGGTTGAATTCAGGTTGAATTCAGGGCTGGAGCCTTACATGCCACGCTCCTTCACCATCCCTCGGGCTCTGGCTTGAAGTGGGAGCCAGCACGGTTCTCCCTACCTTGCAGGAGACCGGTCTCCATCCGCAGCCCTTTCAGGATCCTGCCGGACGGAGCACTCACCCCTCAGGGACCTGGCCCTGCGTCTCACAAGCTAAGTATCTGAGACGTTATTATCGGGGGTCCCTTGTACTTTATTGTTGGGGAGAGTGTGCTGTGTATCTATTGTGACATTTCCGGCCGGTTCTCTGGTTTTCACCTGAGAACCGCGCCGATGGTGCCTGCTCGCCGGCCACATCGTTAAATTTAGGCCCCGGCTTCGCCTGAGGCCTAGTTTCGTTTTCACTGCCCCTGCATGCCAATCATGCAGAGGGACAGTGCGGCTCCGCCCAGCGGCCGTTCAACACAGGGGAGGGACACTCCTCTCTGAGGTAATATTCCCTCCCCTGTATATCTCCTTGGCCCTCCGGATCCCGCTCTTAGAGTAGGCCACGCCCCCTCTCCTCGCTCCGGCGCCATTTTATCAGCGTTCTTATGCATGTCTGCATAACCACATTGTGACAGCGATCGGCACTGGCCATCTCTCTGGGGGTCCGGGCTGTGGAATCTGGAGGGCACAGAGATTCCCAATGTCAAACGGTCTGGCAAGTCACAACCCCCGGTTGTGGACCTGCTTATATACTCTGCGTATATACTCTGCTGGGGGTCATTCTGGCTCAGAGCCCCCACTTCAGCAGCATGTCTCACACGAGGAGCAAGGCTGCAAGGCTGTATTTAATATGCACTGCATGTAGGCTCGTACTGCCTGTACTGAGCACATAACCACATTGTGATGCCTGCTCTAACATGGTGGTGCCTCAGCCTAAAGGCTCATCCCCAGTGGTCCCTCCGGCTGCTCCGGCTCCGGTGGCTGAACCCCCGGCTTGGGTAGAATCCCTCTCTCCAGGGGACAGATGTCCCGGACACTGCTGAGCATGCATCAGCCCCCTTCTAAGGGCGCTTCTGCTGCTACGGCTCGCTCAGCAAAGCTCACAGAGGATTCTTCATCTGGCTCAGACCCCGTCCTCCTAAAATGGAGACGCAGCGTCCCCTCTCCTTCCTCGTCCCACGGCTCTGATTCACGAGCTGACTTGCAGGACAAGGAGAATGCCTTTACTGGGGGCTCGGACGCTACCTCCATGTACCCCATTGATCTGTCCGAAAGTGACGCAGATGCTAGTGATTTGATTGCGTCCATTAATTTTGTACTGGACCTCAATCCGCCTGTATCAGGGGAGCTCCCCTCTCTGGCAGAAAAGCATCAGTATACCTTGCCTAAGAGAACAAGGAGTGTGTTCCTTAACCACTCCAGTTTTCAGGCCACTGTGACCAAGCCCAGAGCCTGTCCTGACAGACGCTTCCCAAAGCGTGGTTCTGATGACCGTTTTCCGTTTCCACCAGAGGTGGTCAAGGAGTGGGCTCATTCACCAAGGGTAGACCCTCCGGTGTCTAGACTCTCAGCCCGGAAAGTTGTATCAGTGGCTGATGCCAACTCTCTTAAGGATTCCACTGACCGCCATCTGTATATGAGGCAGCAGGGGCCTTGTTCTCCCCATCTTTTGCAGCAGTGTGGGCTTTCTAAGCCATCTCTGCTTCTCTAGAGGAGATGCATTCCCTTACCAGGGACTCTATGCCCGAGATGGTTGCCTTAACTTCCAGGCTTCAGCCTTTTCATCCTATGCCATGTCTGCCATGCTGGAGGCTCTGCACTGCGGTGGCTTCGGCCAATTCTTTCGCTATCCACAGGTTCTTGTGGCTTCGAGAGTGGAAGGCAGACGCTTCTTCAAAGAAGTACCTTGCTGGGCTCCCATTTGCTGGGCCCAGGCTGTTCGGTGAACAACTGGATGAAATTATTCAGGAAGCTACTGGCGGGAAGAGTACTTCCATGCCACTAACCTGTCCAGGGCAGGAACCAGTCGAGGTTTCGTTCCTTTCGTTCCTCCAACTGGTCGTTCTCTAAGCCCTCGGCCTCGTCCACTAACTCAGCCAAGGACCAAAACCCCAACTGGCGCACGAAGCCGCGTCCTCAGAAGACCGCAGGAGCTGCTGCCATTAAGGCAGCCTCCTCTTGACTATCTGGCCGCGCCAGCAACGTCCTTGGTCGGTGGCAGGCTCTCCCGCTTGGCGACATGTGGTTTCAACACGTCTCCGATCAGTGGGTGCGGGATATCATCTCCCACGGCTACAGGATAGAATTCTATCCAGCCCGCCAAACAGATTTTTTCTGTCAACTCCCCCCTGCTTCAAGGCCGCCGCCTTCTCTCAGGCCGTGGCATCCTTGCAGGCCAACGGAGTAATTGTACCGGTTCCCGCCCGGGAACGGTTCAGAGGTTTCTACTCAAATCTCTTCCTAGTCCCCTAACGGGACGGTTCCTTCCGGCCCATCCTGGATCTCAGGCTTCTCAACAAGCATGTTCAGGTGCGGCATTTTCGCATGGAGTCTCTGCGATCAGTCATTGCCTCAATGACCCAAGGAGATTCCTTGCATCATCGACATCAGAGATGTCTATCTGCATGTGCCAATTGCAGTTTCACACCAGCATTGGCTACGTTTTGCAATCAGAGAGGAACATTTCCGATTCGTGGCTCTTCCCTTCGGGTTAGCCACGGCCCCTCGAGTATTCATCAGGGTCATGGCAGCTGTGGTTGCAGTTCTGCACCTACAAGGGTTGGCATCCCTTTTCCTGGACGGCCTTCTAGTCAAGGCTTCATCCAGTGCAGACCGTCAGCGGAGTGCTTCGCTCACTCTCGCCACTCTAGTCCAATTCGGGTGGCTTGTTTTTTTCCCAAAGTCCACTCTGACTCCGACCCAAAAGCTCACGTACCTAGGGATGCAGTTCGAGACTCTGCCGGCACTTGTGAAGCTGCCCTTAGTCAAACAGCAGTCCCTTCACTAGCGGTGCGCTCTTTACTGAGGCCCCGCCGTCATTCCATCAGGCACCTAATGCAGGTGCTGGGTCAGATGGTGGCGTCAATGAAAGCGGTTCCCTTGCCCAGTTCCATCTGCGTCCTCTGCAGCTGGACATTCTCCGCTGTTGGGGCAAGCGGACTTCCTCCTTGCACAGGTTAGTGGCTCTGTCGCCACAGGCCAGGGGCTCCCTTCAGTGGTGGCTTCGGCCCCTCTCTCTCTTCAGGGACGCTCCTTCCTGGCCCCGTCCTGGGTGATCCTCACCACGGATGCCAGTCTATCCGGCTGGGGAGCAGTATATCTCCACCACAGAACGCAGGGCACTTGGACTCCGTCCGAATCAGCCCTCTCGATCAATGTGCTGGAAATCAGAGCTCTGCTTCTAGCTCTCTTGGCCTTTCACCAAGTTGGCGGGCAAGCACATTCGAGTCCAGTCAGACAACGCGACAGCGGTTGCCTACATCAACCACCAGGGCGGGACACTCACCGCCTGGCAATGTTGGAGGTTCAACGCATCCTTCAGTGGACGGAGGACTCCAAGTCCACCGTATCCGCAGTCCACAGCCCAGGCGTGGAAAGCTGGGAGGCAGATTATCTCAGCCGTCATACCGTGGACAGAGGCAAGTGGACTCTGCATTCGGCAGTGTTTCGGTCCCTCTGCCGCAAGTGGGGCTCCCCAGAAGTGGATCTTCGCTCCCATGATCCTCAGGCCTTGCAGCGGACGCGCTGGTTCAAGATTGGTCCCAGTTTCGTCTGTCTAACGTGTTTCCCCCTCTAGTTCTTGCCCAGAGTCCTGCGCAAGATCAGAATGGAGGGCCGTCGGGTCATCCTCATTGCTCCAGACTGGCCCAGGCGAGCTAGGTACCCAGACCTGCTCCATCTGTCCGTAGAGGTGCCGTGGCATCTCCCGGACCGTCCAGACCTTCTCTCACAAGGTCCGCTTTTCCGCCAGAATTCTGCGGCTCTCAGATTGACGGCGTGGTTCTTGAGTCCTGTATCTTGACGACTTCTGGTATCCCTCCTGAAGTCGTCTCCTCTATGACTCTGGCTCGGAAGTATTCCTGGGCCTTTTCCTTGCCGACCCTCCTGTCCTTTCTACAGTCCGGTCTACAGCTAGGACTATCCCTCAAGGGACAGGTCTCGGCTCTGTCAGTGTTGTTCCAGCGGCGTATAGCCCGGCTGGCTCAGGTGCGCTCCTTCATGCAGGACGCATCCCACATCATTCCGCCTTACCGGCGGCCTTTGGATCCCTGGGACCTTGATCTGGTCCTCACGGCCTTCCAGAAACCCCCCTTTGCGCCTCTTGGGGAGGTTTCTTTGTCTCGTCTTTCACAGAAAGTGGTCTTTCTAGTGGCCATAGCTTTCCTCAGGAGAGTCTGATTTGGCTGCGCTCTCTTCGGAGTCACCTTTTTTGGTTTTTCATCAAGACAAGGTGGTTCTCCGTCCGACTCCGGACTTTCTCCCTAAGGTGGTTTCTCCTTTCCACCTTAACCAGGACATTTCCCTGCCTTCCTTTTGTCCGGCTCCTGTTCATCGCTTTGAAAAAGCGTTGCATACTCTGGATCTGGTGCGGGCGCTCCGGATCTATGTGTCTCGCACCGCTGTTCTTAGGCGGTGCACCTCTCTTTTTGTGCTAACCACAGGTCGGCGTAAGGGCCTCTCGGTTTCTAAGCCGACCCTAGCTCGTTGGATTAGGTCGGCCATTTCTGATGCCTACCAGTGTAGTCAAGTGCCTCCCCCGCCGGGGATCAAGGCACACTCGACCAGAGCTGTCGGTGCCTCTTGGGCTTTCAGGCACCAGGCTACGGCTCAGTAGGTTGGTCAGGCTGCCACTTGGACTAGTCTGCATACCTTTTCGAAGCACTACCAAGTGCATGCTCATGCTTCGGCAGATGCGAGCTTGGGCACACGCGCCCTTCAGGCGGCTGTCGCCCATTTGTGAAGTTAGGTTTCGCCTACTTCTCAGTTTTCTGTTTATTCCCACCCATGGACTGCTTTGAGACGTCCCATGGTCTGGGTCTCCCATAAGGAACGATGAAGAGAAAGAGAATTTTGTTTACTTACCGTAAATTCTTTTTCTTATAGTTCCGTAATGGGAGACCCAGCACCCTCCCTGTTGCCTGTTGGCAGTTTCTTGTTCCGCGTGTTATCACCGGCTCTATCTCTACTTGTGGGTCGATACTCTCCTTCAGCTTTTGCACTAAACTGGCTATATTTGATTATCCAGGGGGTGTATATGCTCGGAGGGAGGGCCTACACTTTTTAGTGTAGTACTTTGTGTGTCCTCCGGAGGCAGAAGCTATACACCCATGGTCTGGGTCTCCCATTACGGAACTATAAGAAAAAGAATTTACGGTAAGTAAACAAAATTCTTTTTATTTATTATTTACTTTATTTGTTTATTAAAAATACATTTTTATGGTGAATATTGACCTTGTGAAAATGCAACATTTATGGCTAAAGTAACATTTTGTGTAAAAAAAAAAATAAAAAATTTCATTTTTTTTCTTCCACATTGCTTTGGTTCCTGTGCAGCACCTAAAGGGTTAATAATCGTTTTGGATGTGTTTATGAGCAGTGTGAGGGGTGCAGTTTTTAGAATGGTGTCACCGTTGGGTGTTTTCTGTCACCTAGGCCTCTTAAAGTCACTTCAAATGTGATGTGGTCCCCCCCCAAAATAAATAAATAAGTGTTGCAAATGTTGGAAAAATGAGAAATTGCTGATGAACTTTGACCCCTTCTAACGTCCTGAATTAAACAAAAAAGTGTTTCCAAAATTGTGCTGATGTAAAGTAGACATGAGGGAAATGTTATTTAGTAACTATTGTGTACAACAGAACTCAAGGATTTCTGGGCATAAAATATCCACGTTTGAAAATTGCAAAATTTTCTAAATTTTCTCCAAATTTTTGATATTTTTACAAATAATTGTACAAAATAATAATAACATATATAGTATAATAAAATAATAGTATAATAAAAGTAGTAATAATAATATAATTAATATAATAATAAAATAATATATTAATAATAATATAGTATAATAAAATAATAGTTCAATAAAAGTAGTAATAGTAATAATATAGTATAATATAATAAATAATACAATAATATAATAATAAAATAATATATTAATAATAATATAATATAGTATAATAAAATATTAGTATAATAAAAGTAATAGTAATAATAATATAATATAGTATAATATAATAAATATAATAATAATAATGGTAATAAAAAAATAATATATGAATAATAATATAGTATAATAAAATAATAGTATAATAAAAGTAGTAATAATAATATATAGTATAATATAATAAATAATATAATAAAATAATAATATATTAATATATAGTATAATAAAATAATAGTATAATAAAAGTAGTAATAGTGATAATAATATATAGTATAATATAATATAATAAAATAATATATTAATAATAATATAGTATAATATAATAGTATAATAAAAGTAGTAATAATAATATATAGTATAAATATAATATAAAATAATATATTAATAATAATATAGTATAATAAAATAATAGTATAATAATAGTAATAATAATAATATAGTATAATAATAAAATAATATATTAATAATAATATAAATAACAAAATAATAATTTTACCACTATCATGTAGTCTAATATGTCACGAAAAAACAGTATTAGAATCAGCGGGATCCGTGGAAACGTTCCAGAGTTATAACCTGTGAAAGTGACACTGGTCAAAATTGCAAAAAAATGGCTCAATCAGAAGGGTGTTTTAGTGGCTGGGGGTGAAGGGGTTAAGGTTTATATATTACCAGATACAGCCTCTTTCTTTGTCGCTCCATTGGGAGACCCAGACAATTGGGGTGTATAGCTTCTGCCTCCGGAGGCCACACAAAGTATTACACTTAAAAAAGTGTAACCCCCTCCCCTCTGCCTATACACCCTCCTGGATCACGGGCTCCTCAGTTTTATGCTTTGTGTGGAAGGAGGCACACATCCACTCATGCATTCTCATATTAGTTATGTCGGTTGGAAGAAAAGAGGGCCCCCACGGGGCCCCCGGCATGTTCCCTTCTCACCCCACTACGTCGGCGGTGTTGTTAAGGTTGAGGTACCCATTGTGGGTACAAAGGCCGGAGCCTCATGCCGTCTCCTTCACCATCCCTTAGCGGCTCTGGGAGAAGTGGGATCCTGAGCGGTCATCCATTTACTGGGACCGTGCTCCCTCCGCAGCCCCTGTGGGAATCTGCTGGACCGCAGTCTATTGAACCTCAGGGACCGGGCCCTGCAACTCTAAGGTACTCTGTGTCCCCATAGGGGACTGTGCAGGGAGCGCACCTTCTTCCCTAACGCTGCGGCAGCTGCTGAATTGAGAAGGCCGGCGGACTTCCGCGCCGACCGTGCCTGCTTGTCGGGCGCGGTCTCAAATTTAGTCCCCGGCTTCATCGCGGCCTAGTCGCCCCGTCCTGCCTGTCAGGGGTAAGGGCGGGACGGCCGACCTGACGTCGGATGTGAGGGCCGGACCATCCTGCATGTTTCCTCCCCCCTCACTGATCACTGTGGGGACCCCAGATTCCCGCACTTTCCTGGCGCCGCCCACGGCTCCACTCCTCCCCTGAGAGCTCCGGCAGCCATTTTTTGGCATTCTGCCGGTGGAGGATTCTCAGTGAAGAGCTCTGCAGCTCCGGGGGACCTAAGGCAGGGAATCTGGAGGACACACACTCCGCTTTTTAGCGGTCGGTAAGCCACACCGGTCACCCAGTGCTGGTCCCCCTAGGGTGCCGGAATAGATACGTATTTATATATATATATATTTCTGTTCGGTCAGGCTGTATACCCTTTTTTTGCCCATATACCCTCAGTGATCATTCTCCTACGAGACAACAGCATGTCGTCCACAAGGAGCAAAGCTGTTAAGGCACAGGGTTTTTTTTGCGGCCTGTACCTCTTGTGGGGCTATGTTACCTGCGGGTTCCACCTACCCTCACTGTGAGCAATGCTCGACACCTGCTTCGCTTGCTCAGCCGGAGCCTCGGTCACTAGTGGGCCCCTCGGCTCATGTAGACCCCCCTGCTCCCCCTGTCCAGGCGGCAGGGACAGAGTTTGCCTCTTTTGCTGAGAAACTCTCTGAGTCACTTTCACAATCCATGGCTCAGTCTATGGACAAGTGGTCTGCCAAGCTGCTAGAAGCTTTGCAGTCCAGACCGGTCCTTACACAGGCCCCGGCCCCTGTTGGATCGTCGCCTCCAGGCCCCTCTCGGTCCGCGCCGCAGCGCGCTCCCAGGTTGGGCCCTAGGTCTCACGTGGAGGACTCCTGCCCGGACCACAGTCCTAGACAGGCTAAGCGGGCTCGCTGGGAATCTTCCCCGACTTCTTCACGCTGCTCGGGTTCCCAGCTTGAGGACTCTCTGGAGGACGAGGCGGACGTCGCAGCTCAGGGCTCTGACCCTGACGTCGCCCTTAACCTTGATACACCTGAAGGGGACGCCTTAGTGAATGATCTTATCTCGTCCATCAATCAGGTGTTGGATCTCTCTCCCCCGCCTCCTACTGTAGAGGAGTCGGCGTCTCAGCAGGAGAAACACCAGTTTAGGTTCCCCAAACGTACACGTAGTGCGTTTTTCGATCACTCTAACTTCAGAGATGCTGTCCAGAAGCCCAGAACGGTTCCGGACAAGCGCTTTACTAAGCGCCTCACTGACACGCGTTACCCCTTCCCCTCCGAGGTCGTTAAGGGTTGGGCTCAGTGTCCCAAGGTGGATCCTCCAGTCTCTAGATTGGCGGCTAGATCTGTGGTATCGGTTGCAGATGGCTCATCGCTAAAGGATGCCACTGACCGGCAGATAGAGCTTCTGGTGAAGTCCATCTATGAGGCCACGGGCGCGTCTTTTGCCCCGGCTTTTGCAGCCGTGTGGGCACTCCAAGCTATCTCGGCTTGTCTGGCCGAGATTAATGCTGTCACACGTAATTCTGCTCCGCAAGTTGCGTCTTTGACTTCTCAAGCGTCAGCTTTTTCTTCCTACGCCATGAACGCAGTCCTAGACTCTGCTGGCCGTACAGCTGTGGCATCCGCTAACTCTGTGGCAGTCCGCAGGGCCATGTGGCTGCGCGAATGGAAGGCAGACTCGGCCTCCAAGAGGTTCTTAACCGGTTTGCCGTTTTCTGGCGACCGCTTGTTTGGCGAACGATTGGATGAGATTATTAAGGAATCCAAGGGAAAGGACTCCTCCTTACCCCAATCCAAACCTAAGAGACCTCAGCAACGAAAAATACAATCGAGGTTTCGGTCCTTTCGTCCCTCCGCCAAGCCCCAATCCTCTTCGTCCAGCAGGCCGGAGAAAGGCCAGAGGAACTCCTATGCGTGGCGGTCCAAGTCACGCCCCCAAAAGGCCGCAGGAGGCACTGCCTCCAAGGCGGCCTCCTCATGACTCTCGGCATCCCCTAGCCGCATCCTCGGTCGGTGGCAGGCTCTCCCGCTTTGGCGACGCCTGGTGGCCACATGTTCAAGACCAATGGGTGAGAGACATTCTGTCTCACGGTTACAGGATAGAGTTCAGCTCTCGTCCTGCGGCTCGTTTCTTCAGAACCTCTCCGCCCCCCGCTCAGGCCGACGCACTTTTTCAGGCAGTGGACGTTCTGAAGACAGAAGGAGTTGTGATCCCCGTTCCCCTTCAGGAACGTGGTCGCGGCTTTTACTCCAACTTGTTCGTGGTGCCAAAAAAGGATGGATCATTCCGTCCCGTTCTGGACCTCAAACTACTCAACAGACATGTGAGAATCAGACGGTTTCGGATGGAATCTCTCCGCTCGGTCATCGCCTCGATGTCACAAGGAGACTTCCTAGCATCGATCGACATCAAGGATGCTTATATCCACGTGCCGATCGCACCCGAGCATCAACGCTTCTTGCGTTTCGCCATCGGGGACGAACACCTTCAGTTCATGGCATTGCCTTTCGGCCTGGCGACAGCCCCACGGGTTTTCACCAAAGTCATGGCATCCGTTGTGGCGGTCCTACACTCTCAGGGCCACTCGGTGATTCCCTACTTAGACGATCTCCTAGTCAGGGCCCCTTCTCGGGTGGCGTGTCAACACAGCCTTACCGTCGCTCTGGCGACTCTACAGCAGTTCGGGTGGATCATCAACTTCCCGAAATCCAAGTTGACACCGACCCAATCACTGACTTACCTCGGGATGGAGTTTCATACACTGTCAGCGGTAGTCAAGCTACCGCGGGACAAACAGCTTTCTCTGCAGGCAGGGGTGCAATCTCTTCTTCGGGGTCAGTCACACCCCTTAAGGCGCCTCATGCACTTCCTGGGGAAGATGGTGGCAGCGATGGAGGCAGTGCCGTTTGCGCAATTCCATCTGCGGCCACTCCAATGGGACATTCTCCGCAAATGGGACTGGAGGTCGGCTTCCCTCGACAGGAAAGTCTCTCTTTCCCTTGCAACCAAGACGTCTCTTCAGTGGTGGCTCCTTCCCAATTCTCTATCGCAGGGAAAATCCTTCCTACCCCCAACCTGGACTGTGGTCACCACGGACGCGAGCCTGTCAGGATGGGGAGCGGTTTTTCTCCACCACAGGGCTCAGGGAACCTGGACTCCGATAGAGTCTTCCCTTCAGATCAATGTTCTGGAGATAAGGGCAGTGTATCTAGCCCTATTGGCTTTCCATCGGTGGCTGGAGGGCAGGCAGATCCGTATCCAGTCGGACAACGCCACTGCCGTCGCATACATCAACCACCAAGGCGGCACTCGCAGTCGTCAAGCCTTCCAGGAAGTCCGGCAGATTCTGCAGTGGGTGGAAGCCACAGCCTCCACCATCTCCGCAGTTCACATCCCGAGCGTAGAAAACTGGGAAGCAGATTTTCTCAGTCGTCAGGGCATGGATGCGGGGGAATGGTCTCTACACCCAGAAGTGTTTCGAGAGATCTGTCGCCGCTGGGGAACGCCGGACGTCGATCTCATGGCGTCACGGCACAACAACAAAGTCCCGGCATTCATGGCTCGGTCTCTGGATCACAGAGTTCTGGCGGCGGATGCGTTAGTTCAGGATTGGTCGCAGTTTCGACTGCCTTATGTGTTTCCTCCTCTGGCGATGCTGCCCAGAGTGTTACGCAAGATCAGATCCGACTGCCGTCGCGCCATTCTCGTCGCTCCAGATTGGCCGAGGCGGTCGTGGTACCCGGATCAGGTCTTGGCAAATCTTCTTATCCTGGTGCTCTGATAACGGTTTTCCTCCATGGCCGTTTGCCTTACCCACTTTTCTTTCATTCCTTCAATCCGGAATGGACAAGGGTTTGTCACTCGGCTCTCTCAAGGGCCAAGTATCGGCGCTCTCCGTATTTTTTCAAAAGCGCCTAGCCAGGCTTCCGCAGGTCCGCACGTTCCTGCAGGGAGTTTGCCACATAGTCCCACCTTACAAACGTCCGCTGGAACCCTGGGATCTTAACAGGGTGCTAACGGCTCTTCAGAAACCACCTTTCGAGCCGCTGCGGGATGTCTCTTTATCACGTCTTTCGCAGAAGGTGGCCTTTCTAGTGGCAGTTACATCACTCCGGAGAGTGTCTGAGCTTGCAGCGCTGTCATGCAAAGCCCCCTTCCTGGTTTTTCACCAGGATAAGGTGGTTCTGCGTCCGGTCCCGGATTTTCTCCCTAAGGTGGTATCTCCTTTTCATCTCAATCAAGATATCTCCTTGCCTTCATTTTGCCCTAATCCAATTCACCAATGTGAAAAGGATTTGCACTCTTTGGATCTAGTGAGAGCACTCCGGTTCTACGTGTCTCGCACGGCGCCCCTGCGTCGTTCAGATGCGCTCTTTGTCCTTGTCGCTGGCCAGCGTAAGGGTTCGCAGGCTTCCAAGTCAACCTTGGCTCGGTGGATCAAGGAACCGATTCTCGAAGCCTACCGTTCTTCTGAGCTTCCGCTTCCTTCAGGGCTGAAAGCCCATTCTACCAGAGCCGTGGGTGCGTCCTGGGCATTGCGGCACCGGGCTACGGCTCAGCAGGTGTGTCAGGCAGCTACGTGGTCTAGTCTGCACACTTTCACGAAGCACTATCAAGTGCATGCCTATGCTTCGGCAGACGCCAGTCTAGGTAGGCGAGTCCTTCAGGCGGCGGTTGCCCACCTGTAAGAGGGGGCCGTTGCGGCTCTTTTTATTGAGGTATTCTTTTACCCACGCAGGGACTGCTTTTGGACGTCCCAATTGTCTGGGTCTCCCAATGGAGCGACAAAGAAGAAGGGAATTTTGTTTACTTACCGTAAATTCCTTTTCTTCTAGCTCCTATTGGGAGACCCAGCACCCGCCCCTGTACCCTTCGGGCTGGTTGTTCTTTTGTGTACACATGTTGTTCATGTTGAATTGTTCTTTTGGTTCATGGTTTGCAGTTCTCCGAACATCCTTCGGATTGAATTTACCCTAGACCAATTTATAAGTTTTCTCCTTCCTGCTTTTGCACCAAAACTGAGGAGCCCGTGATCCACGGGAGGGTGTATAGGCAGAGGGGAGGGGTTACACTTTTTTAAGTGTAATACTTTGTGTGGCCTCCGGAGGCAGAAGCTATACACCCCAATTGTCTGGGTCTCCCAATAGGAGCTAGAAGAAAAGGAATTTACGGTAAGTAAAAAAAATTCCCTTCTTCTGCTAATTAGTTTGGTGCTGGAGCAATGGAGAGTCCATGATCAGCGCCGAGGACCTGCTGCGATATGTGGAGCCTGTCAATAGCGGCTTTCTATATTTCTTCCATCCTTGCCGTGTCCGTAATGTTCTACTCATTCTTGTAGGCACAACGCCGTCTTTGGAAATTACCAACAAACTGCTAGATCTTGTGTGTTTTTATGGAGATCGTGAGCCGTCTACTGACGAGCAACAACAGCAGCTGGAGGATAATGAGAGTGTGAGTATTTGTGCGTAAAGAATAAGTCCGACTTTATACACCATACTAGTGTTCAGTGATAGAAATTTGTACTGCTGATACATTATAGCCTTTGGAGCTGCATTTATAATTCTGCTGGTGGTCATTTAGAGAAGGTCAGCAAGCACACGTCTTTAAAAAGGGGTATTCTCAAATTTTTAAATTTCTTTAATTAGACATTATGAAAATAAAAGAGTTTGTAATTGGCTTGCTTTTTTTTTCTATCTGCTGTCATTTTCCTGCAATGATAGCTTTTATCTCTTACAGTGTACAGCTGGTTTCCATGGAGCTCGGCCTCCACACCCAGGTCAGAGTGCACAGTAGTTACATTCCAGGAGAGAGGTTAATTCTTAACATCTCAGTCAGCTCTCTTCAGCCCTCAGATTTTTATACAGCAGTTAGCTGCTAACTATAAAGCTCGGCACAAGTTCTGCTGCAACACAGTCAGCCGTCAGTGGTTTGTTCTAGATTCTACACTGTTATTACTGTATATAGATATACAGATTACAGAGCATTTAAACAAGTACAACGGCTCAAGAGGGCAAGAGCAGAGAGCGAAGATTAGGAGACCTACTGGTGATTTATAACTGCATCTCTTCAGAAGAGGAGTCTCCTCTTCTGAAGAGATGCAGTTATAAATCACCAGTAGACCTGGGATGTTGGTTCAGCTTTGTATTATACAGAGCAAAACTGCTTTGTCTGATGATCGATGCTCCTAATTGTCATTTCTTTATCGTTCCTTATGGGAGACCCAAACCATGGGTGTATAGCTACTGCCTCCGGAGGACACACAAAGTACTACACTCAAACGTGTAGCTCCTCCCTCCGGCTATATACACCCCCTGGATGACAATCTACCCAGTTCATTGCTTTGTGTTCCAGGAGGTCACACACACTTGCATTCTCTGATATTTTTCATTTTTATTTTTAAAGATTTGGAAGAAAAGCGGGTCCTCCCGGCATGTCCCTTCACGCCCCACTCTGCGGGGTGCTGTTAAGGTTGACTTTAATAAGGCTGGAGCCTTCACATGCCGCGCTCCTTCGCATCCTCTGTCGAGGCTCTGTTTGAAGTGGGAGCCATCACGGTCCTCTCTGCTTGCAGGAGGCCGGCTTCATCCGCAGCCCTGTCTGGTCCCTGCTGGAAGGAGCGTTTACCCCCCTCTCCAGGGACATGGCCCTGCATCTCAAGAGCTAAGTATTGAGACGTTTTTCAGGGGTCCCGGGTACTTTTATTTGGGGGACAGTATGTTTTGTAACTTTACTGTGAATTTCGGCCGGTTCTGGGAGTTTCCTCTGAGAACCGCGCCGAAGGTGCCTGCTGCTCGGCCGCATTTTGAAATCTAGGCCCCGGCTTCAGTTTGGGCCTAGTTTCGTTTTCGGCTCCCTGCATGTTTTGCATACGGCGCCGCCCACCGCCCGGCCAGCAGAGGGGAGGACTCTCCTCTCTGGAGAGATGTGCCCTCCCCTGTACCTCGTCCTGTATCTCTCTGCCCTCCGTTTTTCCCGCTCCTGGGCTTATACACGCCCCCCCTCCTCCTCCCAGCGCCATTTTCTCAGCGTTCTTACACTGGACGGCGCTGGGAGCTGCAGCTGTTGCTGTTTTGGGAAAGCTGTCGCTTCACTGGGACTTGGAGCTGTGGAATCCGGAGGGCACACAGAGAGTGGTGTGGTAAGCCACAACCTCTGGTTGTGGGCTTTTTATATACACTTTCAGGCATTGTACAGGAGTGTTTATTGCTGCAGAGTCCCCCCATCAGCAGCATGTCTGTCACCCGGAGCATGGCTGCAAACATGTATGCTTTTTGCACTGCATGTAAGCGCATTCTGCCAGAGCCGAGCACATTCCCACATTGTGATGCCTGTGCTAATATGGTTGTGTCTCAGCCTAGAGCCTCCTCAGGGGCCCCCTCGGCTGCTCCGGCCCTGGTAGCTGAACCCCCGGCTTGGGTAGCATCTTTTTCACAAGCTATTTCCCAGTCTTTTGCCGACTCCATGGGGCAGCTGTCCCGGACACTGCTGTCTATGCATCAGGCCCCCCCTCAGAGTGTCTCTGCTGCTCAGAGCTCTGCGGAGCCTTCAGAGCATGTTCTAGGTCCCAGTCCCCCTAAACGGAGACGTAGGGACCCTTCTCCTCCCTCGTCCCACGGCTCTGATTCACGTGCCGACGTGCAGGGCGAGGGGGATTCGTTTACTGTGGGCTCAGACGCTACTTCTATGTACCCCATTGATTTGTCTGAGGGTGATGCGGATGTTAGTGACTTGATTGCGTCCATTAACTCCGTTCTGAACCTCAACCCACCAGAGTCAGACGAACAAACCTCTCTGGTAGAGGTACACCAGTTTACCTCACCTAAGAAAGCTAAAAGTATGTTTTTTAACCACTCCAGCTTTCACACCACTGTTAACAAGCCCAGGGCCTGTCCTGACAAACGCTTTCTGAAGCGTAGTTCAGATGACCGTTTTCCTTTTCCACCAGAGGTGGTTAAGGAATGGGCCCAGTCCCCAAAGGTAGACCCTCCGGTGTCCAGAATCTCAGCCCGCACAGTCGTAGCTGTGGCTGATGGCACTTCTCTTAAAAATCCCACTGACCGCCAGGTTGACCTTCTGGCCAAGTCTGTATATGAGGCGGCAGGAGCCTCGTTCTCCCCGTCTTTTGCGGCAGTATGGGCTCTTAAGGCAGTCTCTGCCTCTCTGGCGGAGATGCATTCACTCACCAGAGACTCTATTCCTGAGATGGATGCCTTAACTTCTCAAGCTTCGGCTTTTGCATCCTACGCCATGTCTGCCATCCTGGAGGCTTCTCACCGCACGGCGGTGGCCTCCGCTAACTCCCTCGCGATCCGCAGGATCTTGTGGCTTCGAGAGTGGAAAGCAGACGCTTCCTCTAAGAAGTACCTTGCGAGTCTCCCTTTTGCTGGGTCCCGGCTGTTTGGAGAACAGCTGGATGACATAATTAAGGAAGCTACTGGCGGAAAGAGTACTTCCTTGCCGCAAACTAAGGCCAGGAAACCGGTCCAGAGCAGGAACCAATCGAATTTTCGTTCCTCTAACTGGTCAGCCTCTAAGCCCTCGACCTCGTCCACTACCGCAGCCAAGGATCGTAAACCCAACTGGCGCGCAAAGCCGCGTCCTCAAAAGGCCGGAGGAGCCGCTGCCACTAAGGCAGCCTCCTCTTGACTATCTGGCTACGCCAGCAACGTCCTTGGTCGGTGGCAGGCTCTCCCACTTTGGCGACGTGTGGTTTCAACACGTCTCCAATCAGTGGGTGCGGGATATCATCTCCCACGGCTACAGGATAGAATTTTCTTCCAGCCCGCCAAACAGATTTTTTCTGTCCACCCCCCCCTGCTCCAAAGCCGCCGCCTTCTCTCAGGCCGTGGCATCCCTGCAGGCCAACGGTGTAATTGTTCCGGTTCCCGCCCGGGAACGGTTCAGCGGTTTCTACTCAAACCTCTTTCTAGTCCCCAAAAAGGACGGTTCCTTCCGGCCCATCCTGGATCTCAAGCTTCTCAACAAGCACGTTCAGGTGCGGCACTTTCGCATGGAATCTCTGAGATCGGTCATTGCCTCAATGACCCAAGGAGATTTTCTAGCATCCATCGACATCAGAGATGCCTATCTGCATGTTCCTATTCCGGTTTCGCACCAGCGTTGGCTACGCTTTGCAATAGGAGAGGAACATTTCCAATTCGTGGCTCTCCCCTTCGGCCTAGCCACGGCCCCTCGAGTATTCACCAAGGTCATGGCAGCAGTGGTTGCGGTCCTGCACCTCCAGGGGTTGGCAGTGATTCCTTACCTGGACGACCTTCTAGTCAAGGCCTCATCCAGTGCAGACTGCCAGCGGAGTGTCTCGCTCACTCTCGCCACTCTAGTCCAGTTCGGGTGGCTTGTCAATTTGCCCAAGTCCACTCTTATTCCAACCCAGAAACTCGAGTACCTAGGGATGCAATTCGAGACTCTGCCGGCACTTGTGAAGCTGCCCTTAGTCAAACAGCAGTCTCTTCGTCTGGCGGTACGCTCTCTGCTGAGGCACCGCCGTCATTCCATCAGACACCTCATGCGGGTGCTGGGTCAGATGGTGGCGTCAATGGAAGCGGTTCCCTTTGCCCAGTTCCATCTGCGTCCCCTGCAGCTGGACATCCTCCGCTGTTGGGACAAGCGGATCTCTTCCTTGCACAGGCTGGTGGCTCTGTCGCCACAAACCAGGAGCTCTCTTCAGTGGTGGCTTCGGCCCCTCTCTCTGTCACAGGGACGCTCCTTCCTGACTCCGTCCTGGGTAATCCTCAGCACGGATGCCAGTCTCTCCGGTTGGGGAGCAGTATTTCTCCATCACCGAGCACAGGGCACTTGGACTTCGTCCGAATCAGCCCTCTCAATCAATGTGCTGGAGATCAGAGCTGTGTTTCTAGCTCTCCTAGCCTTTCACCACCTGTTGGTGGGCAAGCACATCCGAGTCCAGTCAGACAACGCGACAGCGGTTGCCTACATCAATCACCAGGGCGGGACTCACAGCCGTCTGGCGATGCTGGAGGTTCAACGAATCCTCCAGTGGACGGAGGACTCGAAGTCCACCATATCTGCAGTCCACATCCCAGGCGTGGAAAACTGGGAGGCCGATTATCTCAGCCGTCAAACCGTAGACGGCGGCGAGTGGGCTCTGCATCCGGCAGTGTTCAAATCACTCTGCCGCAAGTGGGGCACTCCAGAGGTAGATCTAATGGCATCCCGGCACAACAACAAGGTTCCGGTTTACGTGGCTCGCTCCCACGATCCTCAAGCCTTCGCAGCAGACGCACTGGTTCAAGATTGGTCTCAGTTCCGTCTGGCCTATGTGTTTCCCCCTCTAGCGCTCTTGCCCAGGGTTCTGCGCAAGATCAGAATGGAGGGCCGTCGAGTCATGCTCATTGCTCCGGACTGGCCCAGGCGAGCGTGGTACCCAGACCTGCTCCGTCTGTCCGTAGAGGTGCCGTGGCGTCTCCCGGACCGCCCAGACCTTCTCTCTCAAGGTCCGTTCTTCCGCCAGAATTCTGCGGCTCTCAGATTGACGGCGTGGCTCTTGAGTCCTGGATCCTGACTGCTTCAGGCATTCCCTCCTGAGGTCATCTCCACCATGACTCAGGCTCGGAAGTCTTCCTCGGCCAAGATTTACCACAGGACTTGGAAAATTTTCCTGTCCTGGTGTCGTTCGTCCGGCCATGCCCCTTGGCCATTCTCCTTGCCGACCATCCTGTCTTTTCTACAGTCCGGTCTACAGCTAGGACTGTCCCTCAATTCCCTTAAGGGACAGGTGTCGGCTCTGTCGGTATTGTTCCAGCGGCGTATCGCCCGACTGGCTCAGGTGCGCACCTTCATGCAGGGCGCATCTCACATCATTCCTCCTTACCGGCGGCCCTTGGATCCCTGGGACCTTAATCTGGTCCTCACGGCCTTACAGAAACCCCCCTTTGAGCCTCTGAGGGAAGTTCCCTTGTCTAGACTTTCACAGAAAGTTGTTTTTCTAGTAGCCATAACTTCTCTCAGGAGAGTTTCGGATTTGGCTGCGCTCTCTTCAGAATCCCCCTTTTTGGTGTTTCACCAAGACAAGGTGGTTCTTCGTCCGACTCCGGACTTTCTCCCTAAGGTGGTGTCTCCTTTCCACCTTAACCAGGACATTTCATTACCTTCTCTTTGTCCGGCCCCGGTGCATCGCTTTGAGAAGGCGTTGCACTCCTTGGATTTGGTGCGGGCGCTCCGAATCTATGTGTCACGCACCGCTGTTTTTAGGCGGTGCACATCTCTTTTTGTGCTAACCACTGGTCAGCGCAAGGGTCTCGCTGCTTCTAAACCGACTCTAGCTCGTTGGATCAGGTCGGCTATCTCCGATGCCTACCAGTGTTCTCAGGTGCCTCCCCCGCCGGGGATTAAGGCGCACTCGACCAGAGCTGTCGGTGCCTCCTGGGCTTTCAGGCACCAGGCTACGGCTCAGCAGGTTTGTCAGGCTGCCACATGGTCCAGTCTGCACACTTTCTCGAAGCACTACCAGGTGCATGCTCATGCTTCGGCAGATGCGAGCTTGGGCAGATGCATTCTTCAGGCGGCTGTCGCCCATTTGTGAAGTTAGGTTTTCCTACTTCTCAGTTTGGTTTATTTCCCGCCCATGGACTGCTTTGGAACGTCCCATGGTTTGGGTCTCCCATAAGGAACGATAAAGAAAAAGAGAATTTTGTTTACTTACCGTAAATTCTTTTTCTTATAGTTCCGACATGGGAGACCCAGCACCCTCCCTGTTGCCTGTTGGCAGTTTTTTGTTCCGTGTGTTTCACCGGCTGTTGTTAGTAGACAGAGTTCTGGTCTTTCCGAGTTTACTCTTTCTCTACTTATGGGTGGATGTCCTCCTTCAGCTTTTGCACTGAACTGGGTAGATTGTCATCCAGGGGGTGTATATAGCCGGAGGGAGGAGCTACACGTTTGAGTGTAGTACTTTGTGTGTCCTCCGGAGGCAGTAGCTATACACCCATGGTTTGGGTCTCCCATGTCGGAACTATAAGAAAAAGAATTTACGTTAAGTAAACAAAATTCTCTTTTTCTACCTTTTTACATGCCTCAATTTTTAAATCCATAGCTGTTGTGTGCGATGACGGCTCTAAGTTACAATATAGACTTCTTGTATCCGCAGGAAAACTCCAAGAAGAAAAATGTCCCTCAGAAAGGTCTCCCCGCTAAGATGACATGGAGGTAATGGAGTGAAATGGTTGTCATTTCAACAAACTTTACATATTTCTGTAGTACAAAAAGTATAAGAACCTTTGAAATCTTACCATAAAAAAACCCTTTTTTTATGTATATATACACATTGTATGTATGTATGTATGTATGTGTATATATATAGATAGAGAGATATAAATATAGATAGAGAGATATAGATAGATAGATAGATATAATATGGAATACCATTTCTAGCCACTATATGACTTGTATCCTGCATTTTTCTCCACGTATGCAATGCAGCCCGTGTTAAGAAGTAGTAGCAGCAGCGTGGAGGACAATATATCAGTACTGAGCAGTGTAGCTGTGAATCCATCAACATTAGTAACACTTTCTCCACCTCTCTTTTTCATACTTCCTACCACCATAGACTTCAATGGTCGTCTGCAATCTAATCCCTCAGTGAGCGATCCATTAAAGTCTATGGGGGTAGGGAGAATCAAAATGAGAGGTGGAGAAAGTGATAGCTATGAATCCATCAACATTGGTAACATTTTCTCCACCTCTCTCATTTTGATCCTCCCTACCACCATAGACTTCAGTGGGCATCTGTAATCTGATCCCTCAGTGAGCAATCAGATTTCAGATGCCCATTGAAGTCTATGAAGGTACTATAGGGAGGATCAAAAAGAGAGAGGGGGGAGAAAGTGTTGATGGATTCACAGCTACACTGCTCAGTGCTGATAATGTTCTCCATGCTGCTGCTGCTACTAATGAACAAGCGCTACATAGTGACCGGAGAGCGGGTATACCCTCATGGCTGTGTATGAGCGACATTGTAGCACCTACTAGCTCAGAGAAAACTAAAGATGAAAGAGGGGGAGAAAGTGTTACTAATGGTGGTGGATTCACAGCTACTTTCCTCAGTACTGACACAATGTCCTCCATGCTGCCGCGCTACTCCTGAACATGCACTACATGGTGACAGGAGAGCGGGAGTCCCTCATGGCTGTGTATGAGCGACATTGCACAACCTACTAGCTCAGAGAAAACAAAAAATAATTGGTTTGAGTGAGCCTGTAGAGGGCATACCTGGGGACCAACGCACGATACAAGGCATATAAAGGCCAGAAATGGTGTTATTCCTCATGTACACACATGATGGCTCATTATAATCATGGTACTGCTCCGCCATCCTTATTGCCCCATGTGCACTCAGAGAGGAGCCTTAGACACTCTTTTTTTCAGCTTTTTTCCAATTTCCTTTTGTATTTATTATAGACCAAATAACAATGCCGAGAGGATATTCAACCTGATGCCAGAAAGGAACGCTCATTCTTACCGCACCCTGATCCGGGGCATGGTGAAGGTACCGCACCAGACACAAGCACACGCTATAGATAGATAGATTATTTTTTTATTTATTTATTTTTATATATATATTTATATATATAAAACCAAGGTTTTAAATGACTTCTGTGTTATTTCAGCACGGAGCTTATGCCCAGGCGTTCGGCATGTACACCGACCTTCTGAACAACAGATTTACCGGTGAGTCCACTGAGCTTAAATAGAGAAATCATCACATAGGTCCAAGGCCGGAAATCGCTCCCATTGTGTGTTAGATGGATGATGGACTGGAGACTTAAACGGAATCTGTCACCAGGTTTCTGAGAGCAGCATAATGTAGAGACAGAGACCCTGATTGCAGCGATGTGTCACTTACTGAGCTGTTTGCTGTTATTTTGATTAAATCAGTGTCTTCTCTGCTGCAGATCTAGCAGTTATGCAGAGTTCATGAATATGCTGGACTACCTGCAGCACGCCAACTAGTCCTGTAATGATAATCTGTCAAGGGAGGAATTTGGGTAAAGACTGCTAATGGAGTCTTCATACAGGAATATCCAGAGACGGTGCCGTATTAGCTGTATATCAGTGTCGATATTTCAATGTATCAGACAATGAACACACAGACATGCTCTCTCTTTCAGCCAGCGTCATCAACTGACTCGTGTATTCGATAGATCCAATTATACAGTAAGCATGAATAACCTTGAAGATAAACAGGGAGTGCTTCACTCCCCAATTTCTCACAGCACATTGCCTGCCTCCCATACATTCCTTCTGTGTGAACATTACTAATAACACTTTTGCAGCTTCACATTCTGGCTTCATTATCTTTGGTTAACTCCTTCATGGCGATACAACTTTTATAGATCTGTGCAATAGCTATATAGACAGACAGATTATTATGCAACTACATCTACATTTTGATTATTTACATACACAGATATTCTTATTACGTTTAAACAAACATACTACAGCTCAGACCACGTTCACAAATCTACTGCTTATGAAACTACACTAAGCAGTCCAGTAAGTGACATAGCTGGAATCAGGATCTCTGCCCCTACGTTATGCTGCTTTCAGATTAGGTGGTGAAAACCTGGTGACAGATTCCCCTTAAGTGGCTACATATTAACATGAGAATCTGCCATCATTAATTCTTTCCTATAGTTTCTGATACAGTGCACCAATTCCCATGTACAGACCTAATGATACAATAGTAGCCCCCATGTATGTTAACCTGAGCGATTAATTAGTTTGCAGTAAACTCCCGAGTGGTGACTTTTGGATACCAGACTTTAACATTTAACCCTTTGGGACCCAGGGAAGATCCACTGATCTTCCCTTGGTCTCCTGTGGCCGCAGTACCATGGCCAGGAGGAGGTGAATGGAGCGGCAGGTTGGACATACGACATCCTGACACTTAGGATACTAAGCTGAACGCTGCTCTTCATCGTCGGCGCCGCCGCTATAGTCTTAAATGGAGCAGTAATGTTTTCAATACACAATGCTGGACCTAAAAGGAAAACAATTCTCTGTTGTAGAAACCCGTGTTACATTTCGTCCTCTTCTTTGCAGGAGACGTCTCCACCTTCAATGCACTGATCTTAGCGGCTCCGGAGACCAAACCAGAAGTGAAGGATAAGTGTGCGCTGATTGTGGTAAGGACTGGGGGGTGCACGGACCATACTCAGCCTTCAGGCCCTGTGCGCACACTGCGTTTTTACCCACGTTTTTTTGGGGGGGGGGGGGTTTGTGGTTTTTTTGCAGAAATTTCTTGAGAAAATGGTTGTAACCTTTCTGCAGACATTCCCCAGCAAAACCTATAGGAAAAAGAATTAGCTGTGCGCACACTGTTTTTTTTTTCTTTATCGTTCCTTATGGGAGACCCAAACCATGGGTGTATAGCTTCTGCCTCCTGAGGACACACAAAGTACTACACTCAAACGTGTAGCTCCTCCCTCCGGGCTATATACACCCCCTGGATGACAATCTACCCAGTTCAATGCTTTGTGTTTCAGGAGGATCACACACTTGCATTCTCTGATTTTTTTTTTTTTTCATTTTTATTTTAATTTTAAAGATTTGGAAGAAAAGCGGGTCCAGTCTGGACTCCCGGCATGTCCCTTCACACCCCACTTTGTCGGCGGTGCTGTTAAGGTTGACTTTATAAGGCTGGAGCCTTCACATGCCGCGCTCCTTCACATCCTCTGAGAGGCTCTGGGTTGAAGTGGGAGCTTCCACGGTCCTCTCTGCTTGCAGAAGACCGGTCTCCATCCGCAGCCCTGTCTGGTTCCTGCTGGAAGGAGCGTTTAATCCCCACTCAGGGACTGGCCCTGCGTCTCAAAAGCTAAGTATTGAGACGTTTTTCAGGGGTCCCGGGTACTTTTATTAGGGGGACAGTATGTGTTTTAGCGTTACTGTAAATTCCGGCCGGTTCTGGGGGTTTCCTCTGAGAACCGCGCCGAGGGTGCCTGCTCGTCGGCCGCATTTTAAAATCTAGGCCCCGGCTTCAGTTTGGGCCTAGTTTCGGTTTCGGCTTCTCTGCATGTTTTGCATACAGCGCCGCCCACCGCCCGACCAGCAGAGGGGAGGGCACTCCTCTCTGGGGAGATGTTCCCTCCCCTGTATCTCTCCCTGTATCTCTCTGCCCTCCGTTTTTCCCGCTCTTGGGCTTATACACGCCCCCCCTCCTTCTCCCAGCGCCATTTTCTCAGCGTTCTTACACTGGAAGGCGCTGGATGCTGCAGCTGCATACTGTTAGGAAGGCTGACGCTTCACAGGGTCTTTGAGCTGTGGAATCCGGAGGGCACACAGAGAGCGGGCTGGTAAGCCACAACCTTTGGTTGTGGACTTTTATTACACTCTCAGGGCATTCTACAGGAGTGTATTCTTGCTGCAGAGCTTCCACCTCAGCAGCATGTCTGTCACCCGAAGCAAGGCTGCAAACATGTACGCTATATGCACTGCATGTAAGCTCATTCTGCCAGAGCCAAGCACATACGCACATTGTGATGCTTGTGCTAACATGTTTGTGTCTCAGCCTGGAGCCTCCTCAGGGGTCCCTCCGGCTGCTCCGGCCCCGGTGGCTGAACCCCCGGCTTGGGTAGCTTCCTTTTCACAAGCTATTTCCCAGTCTTTTGCCGACTCCATGGGGCAGCTGTCCCGGACACTGCTGTCCATGCATCAGCCCCCCTCTCAGGGTGCCTCTGCTGCTCCGAGCTCTGCAGAGCCCTCAGAGCATGTCCTAGGGCCCCGTCCCCCTAAACGGAGACGCAGGGAACCTTCTCCTTCCTCGTCCCACGGTAGCCTTTCACCACCTGTTGGCGGGCAGGCACATTCGAGTTCAGTCGGACAACGCGACAGCGGTTGCCTACATCAATCACCAGGGCGGGACTCACAGCCGTCTGGCGATGTTGGAGGTTCAACGAATCCTCCAGTGGACGGAGGACTCCAAGTCCACCATATCTGCAGTCCACATCCCAGGCGTGGAAAACTGGGAGGCCGATTACCTCAGCCGTCAAACCGTGGACAGCGGCGAGTGGGCCCTGCATCCGTCAGTGTTCAGATCAATCTGCCGCAAGTGGGGCACTCCGGAAGTGGATCTAATGGCATCCCGGCACAACAACAAGGTTCCGGTTTACGTGGCTCGCTCCCACGATCCTCAAGCCTTCGCAGCAGACGCACTGGTTCAAGATTGGTCTCAGTTCCGTCTGGCCTATGTGTTTCCCCCTCTAGCGCTCTTGCCCAGGGTTCTGCGCAAGATCAGAATGGAGGGCCGTCGAGTCATACTCATTGCTCCGGACTGGCCCAGGCGAGCTTGGTACCCAGACCTGCTCCGTCTGTCCGTAGAGGTGCCGTGGCATCTCCCGGACCGCCCAGACCTTCTCTCTCAAGGTCCGTTCTTCCGCCAGAATTCTGCGGCTCTCAGATTGACGGCGTGGCTCTTGAGTCCTGGATCCTGACGGCTTCAGGCATCCCCTCTGAGGTCATCTCCACCATGACTCAGGCTCGGAAGTCTTCCTCGGCCAAGACTTACCACCGGACTTGGAGGATTTTCCTGTCCTGGTGTCGCTCTTCCGACCATGCTCCTTGGCCGTTCTCCTTGCCGACCATCCTGTCCTTTCTACAGTCCGGTCTACAGCTAGGACTGTCCCTCAATTCCCTCAAGGGACAGGTGTCGGCTCTGTCGGTATTGTTCCAGCGGCGTATCGCCCGACTGGCCCAGGTGCGCACCTTCATGCAGGGCGCATCTCACATCATTCCTCCTTACCGGCGGCCCTTGGATCCCTGGGACCTTAATCTGGTCCTCACGGCCTTACAGAAACCCCCCTTTGAGCCTCTCAGGGAGGTTCCCTTGTTTAGACTTTCACAGAAAGTTGTTTTTCTAGTAGCCATAACTTCTCTCAGGAGAGTTTCTGATTTGGCTGCGCTCTCTTCGGAATCCCCCTTTTTGGTGTATCACCAAGACAAGGTGGTTCTTCGTCCGTCTCCGGACTTTCTCCCTAAGGTGGTGTCTCCTTTCCACCTTAACCAGGACATTTCATTGCCTTCTCTTTGTCCGGCCCCTGTGCATCGCTTTGAAAAGGCGTTGCATACCTTGGATTTGGTGCGGGCGCTCCGAATCTATGTGTCACGCACCGCCGTTTTTAGGCGGTGCACCTCACTTTTTGTGCTAACCACTGGTCAGCGCAAGGGTCTCGCTGCTTCTAAACCGACCCTAGCTCGTTGGATCAGGTCGGCTATCACCGATGCCTACCAGTGTTCTCAGGTGCCTCCCCCGCCAGGGATTAAGGCGCACTCGACCAGAGCTGTCGGTGCCTCCTGAGCTTTCAGGCACCAGGCTACGGCTCAGCAGGTTTGTCAGGCTGCCACGTGGTCCAGTCTGCACACTTTTTCGAAGCACTACCAAGTGCATGCTCATGCTTCGGCAGATGCGAGCTTGGGCAGACGCATTCTTCAGGCGGCTGTCGCCCATTTGTGAAGTTAGGTTTTGCCTACTTCTCAGTTTGGTTTATTCCCACCCATGGACTGCTTTGGAACGTCCCATGGTTTGGGTCTCCCATAAGGAACGATAAAGAAAAAGAGAATTTTGTTTACTTACCGTAAATTCTTTTTCTTATAGTTCCGACATGGGAGACCCAGCACCCTCCCTGTTGCCTGTTGGCAGTTTTTTTGTTCCGTGTGTTTCACCGGCTGTTGTTAGTAGTCAGAGTTCCGGTTATTCCGAGTTTTACTCTATCTCTACTTATGGGTGGATGTCCTCCTTCAGCTTTTGCACTGAACTGGGTAGATTGTCATCCAGGGGGTGTATATAGCCCGGAGGGAGGAGCTACACGTTTGAGTGTAGTACTTTGTGTGTCCTCCGGAGGCAGAAGCTATACACCCATGGTCTGGGTCTCCCATGTCGGAACTATAAGAAAAAGAATTTACGGTAAGTAAACAAAATTCTCTTTTTTTCTCAAGAGCATTCTTTCTGCAGAATTTCTTGCGTGTCACTTCTTTTCTGCAGGTACCTGCGTATTTTGCCATAGATAATGGTAAAAAAAATGCAGGGACCAACCTGCTGGAAATAACACTGTAAAAACGCATGCGTTTTTCGGTGCGTTATTGGTGCGTTTTTTTTTAACGCAAGTGCGCTAATCTTTCAGACTCTCAAGAAATTTCCTGATAAAAATCCTTTTTCTAGTGCGCACAGGGCCTTACGCTGTATATGCCAACGGGGAGCACTTTACTAAACCATGGCTCCACTAACATTGGGTTAACAGACTTGGGTATAAGGGATTTTAGGGGACATCTTTAGACGATGACATTTATGCAGGTTTTGCTGTGGATTTCAACCTCTGCACTGCACAGTGTGAATTCCACTGTTTCTTTGTCGCTCCATTGGGAGACCCAGACAATTGGGTGTATAGCTTCTGCCTCCGGAGGCCACACAAAGTATTACACTTTAAAAATGTAACCCCTCCCCTCTGCCTATACACCCCCCCGTGCATCACGGGCTCCTCAGTTTTATGCTTTGTGTTGAAGGAGGCACACATGCACTCATGCTCCCATTTTAGTCAGCAGCAGCTGCTGATTATATCGGATGAAAGAAAACAGGGCCCTAACAGGGCTCCTGGCATGCTCCCTTCTCACCCCACTAAGTCGGCGGTGTTGTTAAGGTTGAGGTACCCATGGCGGGTACACAGGCCGGAGCCACATGCCGTTTTCCTTCCCCATCCCTTAGGGGCTCTTGGAGAAGTGGGATCCTATCCGGTCATCCAGGCACTGGGACCGGGCTCCCTCCGCAGCCCCTGTGGGATTCTGACGGACAGGAGGCTGAGTATCATCAGGGACAGGGCCCTGCATCTACAGGTACTCTGTGTCCCCTTGGGGACGGTGCATGGAGCACCTTGATCTCAGACGCTGCAGCGACTGCGGTGTTGGTATGAGACCGGGACTACCGCGCCGACCGCGCCTGCTTGCCGGCCGCGGTTTTAACTTTATTCCCTGGCTTTTGCGGCCTAGTGCCTTAAACTCCCGCCCCCGGGCCTGCCAGTCAGGGGGAAGGGCGGGACGGTCGGTCTGACGCCGACAGTGAGGGCTGGAGCACACTTGGCTGTCCTCCGCCCCCCTCACTATTCACTCTGGGGCACCAGATTCCCGCACTTTTGTAGTTACGCCCACGGCTCCCTCCTCCCCTGTAAACGCCGACAGCCATGTTTTAAGCACATTCTGCCGGTGGAGGACTTCTGGCAGCACCTCTGGGAGACCCGAGGCAGGGAATCTGGTGGCCACACACTGGCTGGGCCCCCTAGAGTGCTGAACTGTATATATATATATATTATATTGTATACATTTTCTCGGTTCGGCTGTACTGTTAGCTTGTGGCTATATATCCCTCAGTGATCACTCTCCTGGGAGACTACAGCATGTCGTTCACAAGGAGCAAGGGTGCCAAGACACAGGGTTATTTTGCAACCTGTACCTCTTGTGCGGCTATGCTACCTGCAGGTTCCACCTACCCTCACTGTGAGCAATGCTCGGGCCATGTGGCACTCGCTCAGCCGGAGCCTGGGGCACTGGTGGGAGCCTCGGCCCAGGTAGAACCGCCGGCTTCCCCTGTCCAGGCGGCAGGGACAGAGTTTGCAGCTTTTGCTGAGAAACTCTCTGAGTCACTTTCACAATCCATGGCTCAGTCTATGGACAAATGGTCTGCTAAGATACTAGAAGCTTTGCAGCCCAGACCGGCCCTTACACAGGCCCCGGGCACTGCGGGATCGCCCCCAGGCCCCTCTCGGTCTGCGACGAAGCGTGCTCCTGGGGTGGCCTCTAGTTATTACGTGGAGGACTCCGGCACGGACCGCAGTCCCAGACCGGCTAAGCGGGCTCGCTTAGAATCTTCCCCGACTTCATCACGCTGTTCGGGGTCTCAGCTTGAGGACTCTCTAGAGGATGAGGCGGAGGTCGCAGCCCAGGACTCTGACCCTGACGTTGCTCTCAATCTTGATACACCTGAAGGGGACGCCATAGTAAATGACCTTATAGCGTCCATCAACCAGGTGCTAGATCTTTCTCCCCCAACTCTACCTATAGAGGAGTCGGCAGCACAACAGGAGAAACACCAGTTTAGGTTTCCCAAACGTACTCGGAGTGTTTTCTTCGATCACTCGAACTTCAGAGATGCTGTCCAGAAGCACAGGGCTTTCCCGGACAAGCGCTTTACTAAACGCCTTAATGACACACGTTACCCCTTCCCCTCTGACGTAGTTAAGGGTTGGGCTCAGTGTCCCAAGGTGGATCCTCCAGTCTCTAGACTGGCGGCTAGATCCATAGTAGCAGTGGCTGACGGTTCAACGCTAAAGGATGCCACGGACAGGCAGATAGAGCTCCTAATGAAATCCATCTATGAAGCCATAGGCGCGTCCTTTGCCCCAGCCTTTGCAGCAGTGTGGGCACTCCAGGCTATCTCAGCTTGTCTGTCTGAGATTAATGCGGTCACCCGTACCGCTGCTCCGCAAGTAGCGTCTTTGACGTCTCAGGCGTCGGTATTTTCATCCTACGCCATGAATGCTGTCCTGGACTCGGCTAGCCGTACAGCGGTAGCATCCGCCAATTCGGTGGCAGTCCGCAGGGCCATGTGGCTACGCGAATGGAAGGCAGACTCTGCTTCCAAGAAGTTCTTGACCGGTTTGCCTTTTTCTGGCGACCGATTGTTTGGCGAACAATTGGATGAAATTATTAAGCAATCCAAGGGAAAGGACTCGTCCTTACCCCAGCCCAAACCAAAGAGACCTCAGCAACGAAAAATTCAAGCGAGGTTTCGGTCCTTTCGGCCCTCAGCCAGGTCCCAATCCTCATCGTCCAACAGGCCACAGAAGAGCCAGAGAAACTCTTCTGCATGGCGGTCTAAGTCACGTCCTCCAAAGACCGCCGGAGGCACCGTCTCCAAGGCGGCATCCTCATGACTTTCGGCCTCCCCAAACCGCATCCTCAATCGGTGGCAGGCTCTCCCGCTTTTGCGACGCCTGGTGGCCACATGTCCAAGACCGATGGGTGAGGGACATTCTGTCTCTCGGTTACAGGATAGAGTTCAGCTCTCGTCCTCCGACTCGTTTTTTCAGAACATCTCCGCCCCCCGAGCGAACCAAGGTCATGGCATCCGTGGTGGCGGTCCTACACTCTCAGGGCCACTCGGTGATCCCTTACTTAGACGATCTCCTAGTCAAGGCACCCTCCCGGGTGGCACGTCAACACAGTCTGACCGTGGCTCTGGAGACTCTCCAGAGGTTCGGGTGGATCATCAATTTCCCAAAGTCACAATTCACTCCGACCCAATCACTGACTTACCTCGGGATGGAGTTTCATACTCTCTCAGCGATAGTCAAGCTACCGCTGGACGAACAGCGTTCGCTGCAAACAGGGATGCAATCTCTCCTTCGGGCCCAGTCACACCCCTTGAGGCGCCTCATGCACTTCCTGGGGAAGATGGTGGCAGCAATGGAGGCAGTTCCCTTTGCGCAGTTTCATCTGCGTCCACTCCAATGGGACATTCTCCGTAAATGGGACAAGAGGTCGACGTCCTTAGACAGGAACGTCTCTCTTTCTCTGGCAGCCAAGACCTCTCTTCAGTGGTGGCTTCTTCCCACTTCCCTGTCGAAGGGAAAATCTTTCCTGCCCCCATCCTGGGCTGTGGTCACGACGGACGCGAGTCTGTCAGGGTGGGGAGCGGTTTTTCTCCACCACAAGGCTCAGGGAACCTGGTCTCCGACAGAGTCCTCCCTTCAGATCAATGTTCTGGAGATAAGGGCAGTGTATCTAGCCCTAAAAGCGTTCCATCGGTGGCTGGAGGGCAGGCAGATCCGCATACAGTCGGACAACGCCACGGCGGTCGCGTACATCAACCACCAGGGCGGCACTCGCAGTCGTCAAGCCTTCCAAGACGTTCGGCGGATTCGGCTGTGGGCGGAGGCCACAGCCTCCACCATCTCCGCGGTTCACATCCCAGGCGTAGAAAACTGGGAAGCAGACTTTCTCAGTCGCCAGGGCAGGGACGCAGGGGAATGGTCTCTTCACCCGGACGTGTTTCAAGAGATCTGTTGCCGCTGGGGAACGCCGGACGTCGATCTCATGGCGTCTCGGCACAACAACAAAGTCCCGGCATTCATGGCACGGTCTCAGGATCACAGAGCTCTGGCGGCAGACGCCTTAGTTGAGGATTGGTCGCAGTTTCGACTGCCTTATGTATTCCCTCCTCTGGCAATGCTGCCCAGAGTGTTGCGCAAGATCAGGTCCGACTGCCGCCGCGCCATCCTCGTCGCTCCAGACTGGCCGAGGAGGTCGTGGTACCCGGACCTGTGGCACCTCACAGTGGGTCAACCGTGGGCGCTCCCAGACCGACCAGACTTGCTGTCGCAAGGGCCATTTTTCCATCTGAATTCTGCGGCCCTCAACCTGACTGTGTGGCCATTGAGTCCTGGCTCCTAGCGTCCTCAGGGTTATCTCAAGAGGTCATTGCCACTATGAGACAGGCCAGGAAACCAACGTCAGCCAAGATCTATCACAGGGCTTGGAGGATCTTCTAAAGGCCCCGTCACACTAAGCAACATCGCTAGCAACATCGCTGGTAACGAACAACTTTTGTGACGTTGCTAGCGATGTTGCTGTGTGTGACATCCAGCAACAACCTGGCCCCTGCTGTGAGGTCGTTGGTTGTTGCTGAATGTCCTGGGCCATTTTTTAGTTGTTGCTCTCCCGCTGTGAAGCACAGATCGCTGTGTGTGACAGCGAGACAGCAACAACTAATGTGCAGTGAGCAGGAGCCGGCTTCTGCAGAGGCTGGTAACCAATGTAAACATCGGGTAACCAAGAAGCCCTGTCCTTGGTTACCCGATATTTACCTTTGATACCAGCCTCCTCCGCTCTCACTGTCAGTGCCGGCTCCTGCTCTGTGCACATGTAGCTGCAGCACACATCAGGTAATTAACCCGATGTGTGCTGTAACTAGGAGAGCAAGGAGCCAGCACTAAGCAGTGTGCGCTGCTCCCTGCTCTGTGCACATTTAGCTGCAGCACACATCAGGTAATTAACCCGATGTGTGCTGTAACTAGGAGAGCAAGGAGCCAGCGCTAAGCATTGTGCGCTGCTCCCTGCTCTGTGCACATTTAGCTGCAGCACACATCGGGTTAATTAACCTGATGTGTGCTGTAACTAGGAGACTGGGGGCTGGTCACTGGTTGCTGGTGAGCTCACCAGCAACTCGTGTAGCCACGCTCCAGCGATCCCTGCCAGGTCAGGTTGCTGGTGGGATCGCTGGAGCGTCGCAGTGTGACAGCTCACCAGCAACCTCCTAGCAACTTACCAGCGATCCCTATCGTTGTTGGGATCGCTGGTAAGTTGCTTAGTGTGACTGGACCTTTAGCCTGGTGCTCTGATAAGGAGTTTACCCCCTGGCCGTTTGCCTTACCCACGTTTCTTTCCTTCCTTCAATCCGGAATGGACAAGGGTTTGTCTCTCGGCTCTCTCAAGGGACAAGTCTCGGCGCTCTCCGTGTTTTTTCAAAAGCGTCTAGCCAGGCTTCCGCAGGTCCGCACGTTCCTGCAGGGAGTTTGCCACATAGTTCCACCTTACAAGCGTCCGCTGGAACCCTGGGATCTCAACAGGGTTCTACGGGCTCTTCAGAAACCGCCTTTTTGAGCCGCTGCGGGATGTCTCTCTATCACGTCTTTCGCAGAAGGTGGCATTTCTAGTGGCAGTCACATCACTCCGAAGAGTGTCAGAGCTTGCAGCGCTGTCATGCAAAGCCCCCTTCCTGGTATTTCACCAGGATAAGGTGGTTCTGCGTCCGGTCCCGGACTTTCTCCCCAAAGTTGTGTCCCCTTTTCATCTCAATCAGGATATCTCCTTACCTTCATTTTGCCCTCATCCAATTCACCAATGTGAAAAGGATTTGCATTTGTTAGATCTAGTGAGAGCACTCCGGATCTACGTGT
Source organism: Anomaloglossus baeobatrachus (assembly GCF_048569485.1). Classification (NCBI taxonomy): domain Eukaryota; kingdom Metazoa; phylum Chordata; class Amphibia; order Anura; family Aromobatidae; genus Anomaloglossus; species Anomaloglossus baeobatrachus. The sequence continues at coordinate 54,448,582 of NC_134353.1, read as the reverse complement.
CTCGCACGGCGCCACTGCGCCGTTCTGATGCGCTCTTTGTCCTTGTCGCTGGCCAGCGTAAGGGGTCGCAGGCTTCCAAGTCAACCTTGGCTCGGTGGATCAAGGAACCGATTTTTGAAGCCTACCGTTCTTCTGGGCTTCCGATTCCTTCAGGGCTGAAAGCCCATTCTACCAGAGCCGTGGGTGCGTCCTGGGCATTGCGGCACCGGGCGACGGCTCAGCAGGTGTGTCAGGCAGCTACCTGGTCTAGTCTGCACACTTTCACGAAACACTATCAGGTGCATACCTATGCTTCGGCGGATGCCAGTCTAGGTAGGCGAGTCTTTCAGGCGGCGGTTGCCCACCTGTAAGAGGAGGGCCGTTGTTGGCTCTTTTTATCAGGGTATTCTTTTACCCACCCAGGGACTGCTTTTGGACGTCCCAATTGTCTGGGTCTCCCAATGGAGCGACAAAGAAGAAGGGAATTTTGTTTACTTACCGTAAATTCCTTTTCTTCTAGCTCCTATTGGGAGACCCAGCACCCGCCCCTGTTCCCTTCGGGCTGTTGTTCTTTTGTGTACACATGTTGTTCATGTTGAATTGTTCTTTTGGTTCATGGTTTTAAGTTCTCCGAACATCCTTCGGATTGAATTTACCTTAGACCAATTTATAAGTTTCCTCCTTCCTGCTTTTGCACCAAAACTGAGGAGCCCGTGATGCACGGGGGGGTGTATAGGCAGAGGGGAGGGGTTACACTTTTTAAAGTGTAATACTTTGTGTGGCCTCCGGAGGCAGAAGCTATACACCCAATTGTCTGGGTCTCCCAATAGGAGCTAGAAGAAAAGGAATTTACGGTAAGTAAACAAAATTCCCTTCATTTCTGTGCTGATTATTTTCTTTTTGCGCCAGGTTTGTGGATGACATTTGGTAATAGCACTTTTCTTAACTTCATGCGCTTTTTTTTTTCTTCTTTATTTTACTCGTTTATCTAGCACCATTATATTACATCTCACTTTACTGACACCATCACCATCCCCATTGAGGTTCACAATCTACATTGCCTATCACTATGTCTTTGAAGTGTCAGTTGAAACTGGAGAACACTAAGGAAACCCACACAAATATGGGGGAAAACATACAAACTTCTTGAAGATGTTGTACTTGGTGGGATCAGGACCCACCACTGCAAAGCAAGTGCTAACCCCGGCGTGCGGTGCCGACCCCTGAGATCCGGCGTGCGGTGCCGACCCCTCAGCTCCGGCGTGCGGTGCCGACCCCTGAGCTCCGGCGTGCGGTGCCGACCCCTCAGCTCCGGCGTGCGGTGCCGACCCCTCAGCTCCGGCGTGCGGTGCCGACCCCTCAGCTCCGGCGTGCGGTGCCGACCCCTCAGCTCCGGCGTGCGGTGCCGACCCCTCAGCTCCGGCGTGCGGTGCCGACCCCTGAGCTCCGGCGTGCGGTGCCGACCCCTCAGCTCCGGCGTGCGGTGCCGACCCCTCAGCTCCGGCGTGCGGTGCCGACCCCTCAGCTCCGGCGTGCGGTGCCGACCCCTCAGCTCCGGCGTGCGGTGCCGACCCCTCAGCTCCGGCGTGCGGTGCCGACCCCTGAGCTCCGGCGTGCGGTGCCGACCCCTGAGCTCCGGCGTGCGGTGCCGACCCCTGAGCTCCGGCGTGCGGTGCCGACCCCTGAGCTCCGGCGTGCGGTGCCGACCCCTGAGCTCCGGCGTGCGGTGCCGACCCCTGAGCTCCGGCGTGCGGTGCCGACCCCTGAGCTCCGGCGTGCGGTGCCGACCCCTGAGCTCCGGCGTGCGGTGCCGACCCCTGAGCTCCGGCGTGCGGTGCCGACCCCTGAGCTCCGGCGTGCGGTGCCGACCCCTGAGCTCCGGCGTGCGGTGCCGACCCCTGAGCTCCGGCGTGCGGTGCCGACTCCTGAGCCTTGGTGCGGTGCCGACTCCTGAGCCTTGGTGCGGTGCCGACTCCTGAGCCTTGGTGCGGTGCCGACTCCTGAGCCTTGGTGCGGTGCCGACTCCTGAGCCTTGGTGCGGTGCCGACTCCTGAGCCTTGGTGCGGTGCCGACTCCTGAGCCTTGGTGAGGTGCCGACTCCTGAGCCTTGGTGCGGTGCCGACTCCTGAGCCTTGGTGCGGTGCCGACTCCTGAGCCTTGGTGCGGTGCCGACTCCTGAGCCTTGGTGCGGTGCCGACTCCTGAGCCTTGGTGCGGTGCCGACTCCTGAGCCTTGGTGCGGTGCCGACTCCTGAGCCTTGGTGCGGTGCCGACTCCTGAGCCTTGGTGCGGTGCCGACTCCTGAGCCTTGGTGCGGTGCCGACTCCTGAGCCTTGGTGCGGTGCCGACTCCTGAGCCTTGGTGCGGTGCCGACTCCTGAGCCCTGGTGCGGTGCCGACTCCTGAGCCCTGGTGCGGTGCCGACTCCTGAGCCCTGGTGCGGTGCCGACTCCTGAGCCCTGGTGCGGTGCCGACTCCTGAGCCCTGGTGCGGTGCCGACTCCTGAGCCCTGGTGCGGTGCCGACTCCTGAGCCCTGGTGCGGTGCCGACTCCTGAGCCCTGGTGCGGTGCCAACCAATGAGCAGCCATGCAATGCTACCCACTGAGCCACCATGTTTGTAACCGTGTGAAGTCAGACCCTTTTTTGCGACTGAGGGTCACCAGATGTAAAATTGAACTTGCGCCCCTAGTATAATGTGTCATTATGGTTATGCATGGTGCTCTTTGGCATGGGTGTTGTCTGTGCAGGAGGGGATTTGTATAATGCGGCCTCTGTGCTACCTCTGGATGATTTATTGCTCGTCCTATTTCATTTCCCAGGACCTACTGAACCACATGGTGCAGCAGAAGGTTACACCAAACCTACTGACCTTCAATGCCGTGCTGAAGAGCTTACGCAGGATCGGCCCTGCGGTGAAGGGCATGGCCATGCAGACATTAATGGAGATGAAGGCTCTTCATATAGGTAGGACAGTAAGGATGACTTGTCCGGAGCCATGTGCTAGAGAAGCCTTGTCCTGTTCCCTTTTATACCAGTCACAAACTGAGCGTGGATAAAGTGTCCGACCTCTATATGATCCTGTATAAGTCGCCTCTGTGGGCTGTGTATGGTTTTGCAGCATTCACTGACACAGACAATGGCAGCATTTCTGAGAAATTAGCAGATCTTTGTTGTTATGCTCTTAAATGGAATCTTTCACCAGGTTTTTCCTCCCCCCATCTGAGAGCAGCATAATGTAGGGACAGAGACCCTGATTCCAGCGATGTGTCACTTACTGAGCTGCTTTCCGTCATTTTGATAAAATCAGAGTTTTCTCTGCTGCAGATCTAGCAGTTTATACAGAGCTCATGAATAGGCTGGACTACCTGCAGCATGCCAAGTAGTCCTGTAATGGTAATCTCCTGCTGATCAAACAGTGATTTTATTAAAACTACACTAAGCAGCACAGTAAGTAACACATTGCTGGAATCTTTTTCTCTGCCCCTACGTTATGCTGCTCTCAGATGAGGTGGCAAAAATCTGGTGACAGATTCTCTTTTAAGGGAATCTGTTGGTAGGTTTTTGCTACCTCATCTGAAAAAAAAATATAGCTCTGATCAGATGATTTTATGGACCCATAAACTTTCCTTTGAGTCCTTACACCTCTTTGCTCAGCCGCAAGATAAAGCTGAATTCTGACACCCATATATCATGGTCTGATTACGGACGGTGCTGCATGTATTTCCTGCGGCTCTCTTGGCCCGAACTTGGCTGCGGCTCTCTTGGCCCGAACTTGGCTGCGGCTCTCTTGGCCCGAACTTGGCTGCGGCTCTCCTGGCCTGAACTTGGCTGCGGCTCTCCTGGCCCGAACTTGGCTGCGGCTCTCCTGGCCCGAACTTGGCTGCGGCTCTCCTGGCCCGAACTTGGCTGCGGCTCTCCTGGCCCGAACTTGGCTGCGGCTCTCCTGGCCCGAACTTGGCTGCGGCTCTCCTGGCCCGAACTTGGCTGCGGCTCTCTTGGCCCAAACTTGGCTGTCTCATATATGCCTATTAGGCTGTTGGGTTTGTGTCGGGAGACCCCACAGCCGGACCGTGATGTAAGGACATCAGAATTCAGTGTAATTCTCCTTGATTGGTGTGGGGCTCAGGAAAGTGACCCTTAATTTATCAGTTACCCTTTTTCATTTATTCCTAATTTTTTTTTCTCCTCAGACCCGAGTCTTGGAACATACTGCCATTTATTGGGAGTCCATTACCGACCTGGTGAGTACCAGAATAGTCGCTGCTGTGCCTTGTGGGCTACATGTCGTGAGTGGCTTCATCATTCTTAGGGTACGTGCCCACGATCAGTATTTGCAGCATTTTAGACGCAGCATGCTTCAGCTGTGTCCTAAACGCTGCGGTGTATAGTACAAGCATAGTGGATGGATTTCTAGAAATCCCGTGCCCACTGTGCTTGTTTTTTCCGCAGAAAACACCGTCCTGCGGTGCAGTTTTCCAGACCGCAGCATGTCGATTGTTTGCTGTGGAATTGCATGCGTCCTCCATAAGAAGAACACAAGCGAGAGACCGCAGCGCACTGAACCTTGATCATGGGCACGGGCAGCTGCGGTCTTTTGCGGAGGAGACTCCCGGCCCCCAGCTCAGGACCCGCTGCGTACAGAACTCAGTGAGTCCTGATCATGGGCACATACCCTTACACTGTGCAGTCATCAGGGATGAAGCCTTTCTGCATTTTCACCCTCCACGCTCTGTTACTTTCTTCTCCCCCATACTTGTAGATGTTTTCATCTTGTTCTGGTTGACTTATAAGTTCCCATCTTTGCAGGTGATTCTCTGGCCCAGTCGCAGCTTCTGGCCTCCATTCTGGGGCAGACACAAGGAAGGAGCTTCACAGCCGAGGATCCGGACGACGGTATGTTGTAGTCACGTCTTGACTGCGGTGGTAACGCTGGGCATCATGTGATGGATCGGGGCTTTGTGCTATTGATTGAACGTGCTACAGCCTTTACTTTAAAGGGTTTTCCCAAATTAGTACAATATCCTCAACTTTATAGTGATTCCCGAGAGTGAGCCTCTGTCGGGCCCGTTCTCAATAGACAGTGACGAGAACACATATATACATGCTCGACCTCGGTGGAGACAAATTTTGGGGATCGCAGTGTTCAAAATAAGTACAGAAAAATGGTAAAAACACTCTGAGAATGGCGACTATTGGTGCTTGCAGTTAGAATATGGTGACGGCCGCCTGAGCTCCTGGAGCACTTGAGCTGAGTTAGCGTAATGGATTCATTTGAGAATCTCTGCTATCGTTTTTCGAGATTTTGGGGGTTTTTTTGCAAAAAAAAACCCCCACAAACTTAATTTTTTATAAAACAACATCAGTCTTGGATTATGTCTGCCTCCTGCAGCCACAACCATAGCTGATTAGTTTAGTGCCTCCAGTGGAGTACCCAACCCTATACTACATAGTATCCACCTGTAGTGACAGCTACTATATCCCACATTCACTGTGTCCCCCAATGGCACACGGACGAGAAAGGAGCATCGCATGAGTGTAATCGTTCTCCAACTAATAATAATAATAATTTTCTTTGTCGCTCCTAATTGGGAGACCCAGACAATTGGGTGTATAGCTACTGCCTCCGGAGGCCACACAAAGTATTACACTTAAAAGTGTAAAGCCCCTCCCCTTCTGCCTATACACCCCCCGTGGGATCACGGGCTCCTCAGTTTTCATGCTTTGTGCGAAGGAGGTCAGACATCCACGCATAGCTCCACTGTTTAGTCAGCAGCAGCTGCTGACTATGTCGGATGGAAGAAAAGAGGGCCCATACTAGGGCCCCCAGCATGCTCCCTTCTCACCCCACTTTTGTCGGCGGTGTTTGTTAAGGTTGAGGTACCCATTGCGGGTACGGAGGCTGGAGCCCACATGCTGCATCCTTCCCCATCCCCCTTAGGGCTCTGGGTGAAGTGGGATTTTACCGGTCTCCAGGCACTGAGACCGTGCTCCATCCACAGCCCCTGGGGAATCTGCTGGATATGGAGCTGAGTATCGTCAGGGACAGGGCCCTGCTACATCAAGGTACTCTGTGTCCCCATACAGACCGCGCGCAGACACACTGCAGCATTGCTGGGTGTGTTAGTGCGCCGGGGACAACAGCGCTGCGCGCTTGTGCCATACTAACTACAGCTTGCTGAGGGAGTCAGTGTATTGGGAACTGCCGCGCCGGCCGCTGCTGTCAGTTTTACACTGCGGCGCGGCTGGGACTTGTGGTGCGCCGGGGACTTCCGCGCTGGCCGTGCATATATGACGGCCACGCTTATTACTCGAGTCCCCGGCTTTTGCGGCCTAGTTTCGTTTCGTTCCCGCCCCCAGGCCTGCCAGTCAGGGGAAGGGCGGGACGCTGTACAGAATGTCAGCGCCGAGGGCTGGAGTCTACTTTACATACTCCAGCCCTCACACTGGGCACAGTGGGACGCCAGTTTCCCGCACTTTGTCTGAGGCACGCCCACGGTCCGCCCCTCTTCACAGAACGTCGGCAGCCATTCTAGTCTGAGCTGGAGAGGGGAGACAAGTTCTGGGAGACCCAGACACGGGATTCTGGCAACCACACACCCGCTTTTGAGCGGGCGGTAAGCGGCACCTCGGGTGCTGACCCCACTAGTGCCGAAGTGTACATTTGTATTTTTATGCTTGCATGCTATACATTGCACTGTACGGTCGCTGGTGATTCTTGGCTATATACCCTCCTAGATTGCTCAGAGGAGACAACAGCATGTCGTCCGCAAAAAGCAGGCTTTCTATGCTGCTTGTACCGCATGTGAGGCTACTCTACCGGCAGGTTCCACTGACCCCCATTGTGTGCAGTGCTCGGCCCCTGTGGCACTTGCTCGGCCGGGGCCTCTGCTAGAGGTGACCCAGGGAGAACCACCTGTGAATACTGTCCAGGTGATGGGGACAGAGTTTGCAGTTTTTGCTGATAGATTGTCTGTGACTATGACTAAAATTCTAGAAACTTTGCAGTCTAGACCAGTAACTCAGACCATGGGCACTGTTGAATCATTGCTCCCTGGTCCCCCTCAGTTGGAACAGCTCCGGGCTCCGGGGGTGTCCCATGCATCCCAGGGTGACGGCTCTGACACGGACGACAGTCCCAGACAGCCTAAGCGAGCTCGCTATGAGCGGCCCTCGACTTCATCACACTGGTCAGGGTCCCAGCAGGAGGACTCTCTGTGTGATGAGGCGGAGGTAGCTGATCACCTGAGACCGCGCTCAATTTGGATACACCTGATGGTGACGCCATAGTGAATGATCTTATAGCGTCCATCAATAGAATGTTGGATATTTCTCCCCCAGCTCCTCCGGTGGAGGAGTCAGCTTCACAGCAGGAGAAATTCCATTTCAGGTATCCCAAGCGTAAATTAAGTACTTTTCTGGACCACTCTGACTTTAGAGAGGCAGTCCAGAAACACCACGCTTATCCAGATAAGCGTTTCTCCAAACGGCTTAAGGATACACGTTATCCCTTTCCCCCTGACGTGGTCAAAGGCTGGACCCAGTGTCCCAAGGTGGATCCTCCAATCTCCAGGCTTGCGGCTAGATCCATAGTTGCAGTGGAGGATGGGGCTGCACTTAAAGATGCCACTGACAGACAGATGGAGCTCTGGTTGAAATCCATCTATGAAGCTATCGGCGCGTCGTTTGCTCCAGCATTCGCAGCCGTATGGGCACTCCAAGCTATTTCAGCTGGTCTTACACAGATTGACACGGTCACACGTACATCTGTTCCGCAGGTGGCATCCTTAACCTCTCAAATGTCTGCATTTGCGTCTTACGCGATTAATGCTGTCCTGGACTCTACGAGCCGTACGGCAGTGGCGTCCGCCAACTCCGTGGTTTTACGCAGAGCCTTGTGGTTAAGGGAATGGAAGGCAGATTCTGCTTCCAAAAAGTGCTTAACCAGTCTGCCATTTTCTGGTGATCGACTGTTTGGTGAGCGTTTGGATGAAATCATTAAACAGTCCAAGGGTAAGGATTCATCCTTACCTCAGCCCAGACAAAACAAACCCCAACAGAGGAGGGGACAGTCGGGGTTTCGGTCCTTTCGGGGCTCGGGCAGGTCCCAATTCTCCTCGTCCAAAAGGACTCAAAAGGATCAGAGGAGCTCAGATTCTTGGCGGGCTCAGTCACGCCCAAAAAAGACAGCCGGAAGACCCGCTACCAAGGCGGCTTCCTCATGACTTTCGGCCTCCTCTCTCCGCATCCTCGGTCGGTGGCAGGCTCTCCCGCTTTGGCGACATTTGGCTGCCACAGGTCCAAGACCGTTGGGTGAGAGACATTCTGTCCCACGGGTACAGGATAGAGTTCAGTTCTCGTCCTCCAACTCGATTCTTCAGAACGTCTCCGCCTCCCGACCGAGCCGATGCTCTTCTGCAGGCGGTGTGCACTCTAAAGGCAGAAGGAGTGGTGATCCCTGTTCCTCTTCAGGAGCAAGGTCACGGTTTTTACTCCAATTTGTTTGTGGTACCAAAAAAGGACGGGTCTTTCCGTCCCGTTCTGGACCTAAAACTTCTCAACAAGTACGTGAAAACCAGACGGTTCCGGATGGAATCCCTCCGCTCCGTCATCGCCGCAATGTCTCAAGGAGATTTCCTAGCATCAATAGACATCAAGGATGCTTATCTCCACGTGCCGATTGCTCCAGAGCATCAGCGTTTTCTACGCTTCGTTATAGGAGACGAACACCTTCAGTTCGTAGCTCTGCCTTTCGGTCTGGCGACAGCCCCACGGGTCTTCACCAAGGTCATGGCAGCAGTAGTAGCAGTCCTGCACTCTCAGGGACACTCTGTGATCCCTTACTTAGACGATCTGCTTGTCAAGGCTCCCTCTCAAGAGGCATGCCAACACAGCCTGAACGTTGCGCTGGAGACTCTCCAGAGTTTCGGGTGGATCATCAACTTTTCCAAGTCAAATCTGACCCCGACCCAATCGCTAACATATCTTGGCATGGAGTTTCATACTCTCTCAGCGATAGTGAAGCTTCCGCTGGACAAACAGCGTTCACTACAGACAGGGGTGCAATCTCTCCTTCAAGGCCAGTCACACCCCTTGAGACGCCTCATGCACTTCCTAGGGAAGATGGTAGCAGCAATGGAGGCAGTCCCTTTCGCGCAGTTTCATCTGCGTCCACTACAATGGGACATTCTCCGCCAATGGGACGGGAAGTCGACGTCCCTCGACAGGAACGTCTCCCTTTCTCAGGCGGCCAAGGAATCTCTTCGGTGGTGGCTTCTTCCCACCTCATTGTCAAAAGGAAAGTCCTTCCTACCCCCATCCTGGGCGGTGGTCACGACAGACGCGAGTCTATCAGGGTGGGGAGCAGTTTTTCTCCACCACAGGGCTCAAGGTACGTGGACTCAGCAAGAGTCCACCCTTCAGATCAATGTTCTGGAAATCAGAGCAGTGTATCTTGCCCTACAAGCCTTCCAGCAGTGGCTGGAAGGCAAGCAGATCCGAATTCAGTCGGACAACTCCACAGCGGTGGCATACATCAACCACCAAGGAGGAACACGCAGTCGGCAAGCCTTCCAGGAAGTCCGGCGGATTCTGACGTGGGTGGAAGACACGGCATCCACCATATCCGCAGTTCACATCCCAGGCGTGGACAACTGGGAAGCAGACTTTCTCAGTCGCCAGGGTATGGACGCAGGGGAATGGTCTCTTCACCCGGACGTGTTTCAGGAGATCTGTCGCCGCTGGGGGATGCCGGACGTCGACCTAATGGCGTCCCGGCACAACAACAAGGTCCCAGTTTTCATGGCGCGGTCTCACGATCACCGAGCTCTGGCGGCGGACGCCTTAGTTCAAGATTGGTCGCAGTTCCGGCTACCTTATGTGTTCCCACCTCTGGCACTGTTGCCCAGAGTGCTGCGCAAGATCAGGTCCGACTGCCGCCGCGCCATCCTCGTCGCTCCAGACTGGCCGAGGAGGTCGTGGTACCCGGATCTGTGGCACCTCACGGTAGGCCAACCGTGGGCGCTACCAGACCGACCAGACTTGCTGTCTCAAGGGCCGTTTTTCCATCGGAATTATGCGGCCCTGAACCTGACTGTGTGGCCATTGAGTCCTGGATCCTAGCGTATTCAGGATTATCTCAAGAGGTCATTGCCACCATGAGACAGGCTAGAAAACCAACCTCCGCCAAGATCTACCACAGGATGTGGAAGATATTCTTATCTTGGTGCTCTGCTCAGGGAGTTTCTCCCTGGCCATTTGCATTGCCTACTTTTCTTTCCTTCCTGCAATCCGGTTTGGAAAAAGGTTTGTCGCTCGGCTCCCTTAAAGGACAAGTCTCAGCGCTATCTGTATTTTTCAGAAGCGCCTAGCACGACTTCCTCAGGTACGCACGTTCCTGCAAGGGGTTTGTCATATCGTCCCTCCTTACAAGCGGCCGTTAGAGCCCTGGGATCTGAACAGGGTTCTAATTGCTCTCCAGAAGCCGCCTTTCGAGCCTAAGAGGGATGTTTCCCTTTCTCGCCTTTCACAGAAAGTGACTTTTCTAGTAGCGGTCACGTCTCTTCGGAGAGTGTCCGAGCTAGCAGCGCTGTCATGCAAATCTCCCTTCCTGGTGATTCACCAGGACAAGGTGGTTCTGCGCCCGATTCCGGAGTTTCTCCCTAAGGTGGTATCCCCCTTTCATCTCAACCAGGATATCTCCTTACCTTCTTTGTGTCCTCATCCAGTTCATCAATGTGAAAAGGATTTGCATTTGTTGGATCTGGTGAGAGCACTCAGAATCTACATTTCCCGCACGGCGCCCCTGCGCCGCTCGGATGCACTCTTTGTCCTTGTCGCTGGTCAGCGTAAAGGGTCGCAAGCTTCCAAATCCACCTTGGCTCGGTGGATCAAGGAACCAATTCTTGAAGCCTACCGTTCTGCTGGGCTTCCGGTTCCCTCAGGGCTGAAGGCCCATTCTACCAGAGCCGTGGGTGCGTCCTGGGCATTACGGCACCAGGCTACGGCTCAGCAGGTGTGCCAGGCGGCTACCTGGTCGAGTCTGCACACTTTTACCAAGCATTATCAGGTGCATACCTACGCTTCGGCGGACGCCAGCCTAGGTAGACAAGTCCTTCAGGCGGCGGTTGCCCACCTGTAGGAAAGGGCTGTTTTACGGTCCTATCACGAGGTGTTATTTTACCCACCCAGGGACTGCTTTTGGACGTCCCAATTGTCTGGGTCTCCCAATTAGGAGCGACAAAGAAGAAGGGAATTTTGTTTACTTACCGTAAATTCCTTTTCTTCTAGCTCCAATTGGGAGACCCAGCACCCGCCCTGTTTTCTTAGGGATTTTTGTTTTTTCGGGTACACATGTTGTTCATGTTGAATGGTTTCAGTTCTCCGATGTTTCTTCGGATTGAATTTGTTTTTAAACCAGTTATTGGCTTTCCTCCTTCTTGCTTTTGCACTAAAACTGAGGAGCCCGTGATCCCTCGGGGGGTGTATAGGCAGAAGGGGAGGGGCTTTACACTTTTAAGTGTAATACTTTGTGTGGCCTCCGGAGGCAGTAGCTATACACCCAATTGTCTGGGTCTCCCAATTGGAGCTAGAAGAAAAGGAATTTACGGTAAGTAAACAAAATTCCCTTCTTTATTTCTATAGCGCCAACATATTCCACAGCGCTTTACAATTAAGAGGGGACATGTACAGACAATATGAGACAATACAAACCAGCGTGATTGACAGCTGCAGGTTGTACTGAGCACGGTGAGATCTCCGCAGCAGCAGGAGGGGCACTGAGGAGCTGTTGCTCAAGTGCTGTAAGTGGATGTTGACTGTAAACTTTGAATCTCCAAGTATAGTCCATTTTGAGAGTAAAGGCCCCGTCACACGCGACGATATATCGTGCGATCGCACCCGCCCCCGTCGTTTGTGCGTTACAGGCAATTTGTTGCCCGTGGCGCACAGTCGTTAACCCCCGTCACACGTACTTACCTCTTTAACGACCTCGCTGTGGGCGGCGAACATCCACTTTCTGAAGGGGGAGGGACGTTCGGCATCACACAGCGGCCGCCCGATAGAAGTGGAGGGGCGGAGATGAGCGGCACGTAACATCCCGCCCACCTCCTTCCTTCCGCATTGCCGGAGGGACGCAGGTAAGCTGTGTTCGTGGTTCTCGGGGTGTCACACGGAGCGATGTGTGCTGCCTCGGGAACGACGAACAACCGACGTGCAGAAGGAGGAACAACATTATGAAAATGAACGACGTGTCAACGAGCAACGAGAAGGTGAGTATTTCTTTATCGCTTCATTCGGGGACACAGAGACCATGGACACGGAGACCTCTCTCTCTGTGTCCATGGTCTCTGTGTCCCCCAATGAAGGCTCCAAGAAAGAGATTTCTTTGTCGCTCCATTGGGAGACCCAGACAATTGGGTGTATAGCTTCTGCCTCCGGAGGCCACACAAAGTATTACACTTTAAAAAGTGTAACCCCTCCCCTCTGCTATACACCCTCCCGTGCATCACGGGCTCATCAGTTTTATGCTTTGTGTTGAAGGAGGCACACATGCACACAATGCTCCACATTTTAGTCAGCAGCAGCTGCTGATTATATCGGATGGAAGAAAAGAGGGCCCCTAACAGGGCCCCCGGCATGCTCCCTTCTCACCCCACTCAGGTCGGCGGTGTTGTTAAGGTTGAGGTACCCATTGCGGGTACACAGGCAGGAGCCACATGCCGTTTTCCTTCCCCATCCCTTAGGGGCTCTGGGGAAGTGGGATCCTAACCGGTCATCCAGCCACTGGGACCGGGCTCCCTCCGCAGCCCCTGGGGGAATCTGCCGGACAGGAGACGGAGTATCGTCAGGGACATGGCCCTGCATCTACAGGTACTCTGTGTCCCCGTTGGGACGGTGCATGAAGCACCTTGGCCTCAGACGCAGCTGCGACTGCGGTGTGGATTTTTTGTCTGGGACTACCGCGCCGACCGTGCCTGTTTGCCGGCCGCGGTTTTTACTTTAGTCCCCGGCTTTTGCGGCCTAGTGTGTTAAACTCCCACCCCTGAGCCTGCCAGTCAGGGAGAAAGGCGGGACGGTCGGTATGATGCCGACAGTGAGGGCTGGAGCACACTTCGCTGTCCTCCGCCCCCCTCACTGATCACTATGGGCCACCAGGTTCCCGCACTTTTGCGGTTCCGCCCACGGCTCTCTCCTCCCCTCGGAACGCCGGCAGCCATTGTTATAATTCTGCCGGTGGAGGATCTCAGAATCTGCTCCACTGCTCTGGGAGAGGCGGATCCTAACCGGTCGCCATGCCTGGGACCGGGCTCCATCCGCAGCCCCTGGGGGATTCTGACGGACAGGAGACTGGACATCATCAGGGACAGAGCCCTGCATCATAAGGTACTCTGTGTCCCCTGAGGGACGGTGCATGCAGCATCTGTGTTACAAATGCCGCAGCGGTTGCTGAGTGGTTTGTGAGACTGGGACTACCGCGCCGACCGCGCCATGTTTGCCGGCCGCGTTTTTAAATTTAGTCCCCGGCTCTTGCGGCCTAGTACCATATACTCCCGTTCTCGGGCCTGCCAGTCAGGGGTAACGACGGGACGGCCGACTGGACGTCGGCAGGGAGGGCTGGAGCATACGTTGGTATCCTCCTTCACCCTCACTGAGCACTGTGGGGCACCAGTTTTCAGGTGCTGACCCCCCTTGGTGCCGCAGTGTATATATATATGTTTATTTATATGGTATATGATCTCACTGTTCGGCAGCATTATTTGCTTTTGGCTGTATACCCTCACTGATTACTCTGCGGACGACATGCTATTGTCTGCTCTTAAAGAGTAAGGGTGCCAAGGCACTGGCTTATTTTACAACCTCTACCTCTTGTGCGGCTATATTACAGGCAGGTTCCACATACTTTCATTGTGTACAATGCTTGGCCCCGAGGGCACTCACTCAGCCGGAGCCTCCGGCACTGGTGGGACCCTCGGCCAGGTGGTACCGCCGGTTTCCACTGCACAGATGACAGGGACAGAGTTTGCATGTTGGAATCAGCAAATCTCTGAGTAGCTTTCTCATTCCAGGACTCTATGGACAGAGGGTCTGCTAAGATACTGGAAGCTTTGCAGTCCAGACCGATAACACAGGGCCAGGGAGCTGTGAGTTCATCGCTCCAGGGTCCCTCTGGGTCGGTACAACAAGGGGCTCCTGGGGTAACGCCCAGATCCCACGGTGAGAACTCCGTCACGGACCGGGGCCTCTGATAGGCTAAGCGGGCCCGCTGGGAACCTTCCCCGACTTCATCAGGAGTGCGTGTTTCGATCACTCTAACTCCAGAGGGGCCGTCCAGAAGCACAGAACTTTACGGACAAGCGCTTACTAAGCGCCTTATTGACACACGTTACCCTTTCCCCCCTGACGTTGTTAAGGGTTGGGCTCAGTGTCACAGGGTGGATCCTCCAGTCTCTAGGCTGGCGGCTAGATCCGTAGTATTAGTGGCAGATGTCCATCTCTCACGAATGCCACTGACAGGCAAATAAAGCTTATGATGAAATCCATCTATGAAGCCATAGTCGCATCTTTTGCTCCAGCCTTCGCAGCCGTGAGGGCACTCCAAGCTATCTCAGCTTCTCTGGCTGAGATTATTGCGGTTGCACATACCTCTGCCCCGCAGGTTGTGGCCTTCTCTTCTCAGGCGTAGCTTTTTTTCGTTCTACGCCATGAACGCCGTTCCTGGACTCTGCGAGCCGTACAGCGGTAGCATCCACCAATTCGGTGGCAGTCTGCAGGGCCATGTGGCTACGTGAATGGAAGTCAGGCTCTGCTTCCAAGAAGTTCTTAACCGGTTTGCCATTTTCTGGCGACCGTTTGTTTGGCGAGCAATTGGATGAAGTTACTAGACAGTCCAAGGGAAAGGTCTCGTCCTTGCCCCAGTCCAAAGGTTTCGGTCATTTCGGTCCTCAGCAAAGTTCCGTTCCTCCACGTCCAACAGGTCAGAGGAGGGCTAGAGGAACTCTTCTGCATGGCGGTCTAAGTCACAAGGCGGCTTCCTCATGACTTCGGCCTCACCAAGACCGCGTCCTCGGTCGGTGGCAGGCTCTCCCGCTTTTGCGACGCCTGGTGGCCACATGTCCAAGACCGATGGGTGAGAGACATTCTGTCTCACGGTTACAGGATAGAGCTCTGCTCTCGTCCTCCGACTCGTTTCTTCAAAACATCTCCGCCCCCCCGAGCGAGCCGATGCACTTTTTCAGGCGGTGAACACTCTGAAGCCTCGATGTCACAAGGAGACTTCCTAGCATCAATTGACATCAAGGATGCTTATCTCCATGTGCCGATCGCACCCGAGCTTCAACGCTTTCTGCGTTTCGCCATCAGGGACGAACACCTTCAGTTCGTGGCACTGCCATTCGGCCTGGCGACAGCCCCACGGGTCTTCACCAAGGTCATGGCAGCAGTGGTGGCGGTCCTACACTCTCAGGGCCGCTCGGTGATCACTTACCTAGACGATCTTCTAGTCAAGACACCCTCCTGGGTGGCATGTCAACACAACCTGACCATTGCTCTGGAGACTCTCCAGGGGTTCGGGTGGATCATCAAATTTCCAAGGTCAAAACTGACACCGACCCAATCACTGACTTTCCTCGGGATGGAGTTTCATACTCTCTCAGCGATAGTGAAGCTTCCGCTGCATAGTCAGCGTTCACTACAGACAGGGGTGCAATCTCTCCTTCGGGCCCAGTCACCCCTTGAGGCGCCTCATGCACTTTCTAAGGAAGATGGTGGCAGCAAGGGAGGCAGTTCCCTTGCGCAGTTTCGTCTGCGTCCGATTCTATCGGACACCGCAAATGGGACAGGAGGTCGACGTCCCTAGACAAGAACGTCTCTCTTTCCCTTGCAGCAAAACCTCTCTTCAGTGGTGTTTTTTTTTTTTTCCACTTCCTGGGCAAAGGAAAAATCCTTCCGGCCCCCAGCCGGGGCTGTGGTCACGACGGACGCGAGTCTGTCAGGGTGGGGAGCGGTCTTCCTCCACCACTCGGCTCAGGGAACCTGGACTCCGACAGAGTCCTCCCTTCAGATCAATGTTCTGGAGATAAGGGCAGTGGATCTAGCCCTAACGGTGTTCCAGCGGTGGCTGGAGGGCAGGCAGATCCGAATTCAGTCGGACAACGCCACGGCGGTTGCGTACATCAACCACCAGGGCGGCACATGCAGTCGTCAAGCCCTCCGAGCAGTTCGGCGGATTCGGCTGTGGGCGGAAGCCACGGCCTCCACCATCTCCGCAGTTCACATCCCGGGCGTAGAAAACTGGGAAGCAGATTTTCTCAGTCGCCAGGGCATGGACGCAGGGGAATGGTCTCTTCACCCGGACGTGTTTCTAGAGATCTGTTGCCGCTGGGGAACGCCGGACGTCGATCTAATGGCGTCTCGGCACAACAACAAAGTCCCGGCATTCATGGCTCGGTCCAAGGATCACAGAGCTCTGGCGGCAGACGCGCTAGTTCACGACTGGTCGCAGTTTCGACTGCCTTATGTATTTCCTCCTCTGGCACTACTGCCCAGAGTGTTACGCAAGATCAGGTCAGACTGTCGCCGCGCCTTCCTCGTCGCTCCAGACTGGCCGAGGTGATCGTGGTACCCGTATCTGTGGCACCTCACGGTGGGTCAACCGTGGACACTCCCAGACCGACCAGACTTGCTGCCTCAAGGGCCATATTTCCTTCTGAATTCTGCGGCTCTAAACCTGACTGTGTGGCCATTGAGTCCTGGCTCCTAGCGTCATCAGGGATATCTCCAGATGTCATTGCCATGAGACAGGCCAGGAAACCAACGTCCGCCAAGATCTATCACAGGACTTGGAGGATCTTCTTATCCTGGTGCTCTGATCAGGGTTTTACTCCCTGGTCGTTTGCCTTGCCCACTTTTCTTTCTTTCCTTCAATCCGGAATGGACAAGGGCTTGTCTCTCGGCTCTCTCAAGGGACAAGTATCGGCGCTTTCCGGTCCCACCTTACAAGCGTCCGTTAACACCCTCGGATCTTAACAGGGTGCTGACGACTCTTCAGAAGCCACTTTTCGAGCCGATGCGGGATCTCTCTATCTCGCCTTTCGCAAAGGGTGGCCTTCCTAGTGGCAGTCACATCACTCAGAAGAGTGTCTCAGCTAGCAGCGCTGTCATGCAAAGCCCCCTTCCTGGTGTTTCACCAGGATAGGGTGGTTCTACGTCCGGTCCCGGACTTTCTCCCTAAGGTATCCCCGTTTCATCTCAATCAGGATATCGTCTTACCCTCTTTGGGTCCGCATCCAGTTCACCATTGTGAAAAGGATTTGCATTTATTAGATCTGGTGAGAGCACTCCGGCTCTACATTCTCGCACGGCGCCCCTGCGCCGGTCTGATGCGCTCTTGTCCTGATCGCGGGCCAGAGTAAGGGATTTCAGGTTTTCAAGTCAACCTTGGCTCGGTGGATCAAGGAACTGATTCTTGAAGCCTACCGTTCTTTTAGGCTTCCGATTCCTGCAGGGCTGAAGGCCCATTCTACCAGAGCCGTCGGTGTCCTGGGCATTGCGACACCAGGCTACGGCTCGGCAGGTGTGTCAGGCGGCTACCTGGTCGAGTCTGCACACTTTCACGAAACACTATCAGGTGCATGCCGATGATTCGGCAGATGCCAGCCTAGGTAGGCGACTCCTTCAGGGGGCAGTTGCCCACCTGTAAGAGGGGGCCGTTTTTTCGGCTCTTTTTATCGAGGTATTCTTTTACCCACCCAGGGATTGCTTTTGGACATCCCAATTGTCTGGGTCTCCCAATGGAGCGACAAAGAAGAAGGGAATTTTGTTTACTTACCGTAAATTCCTTTTCTTCTAGCTCCTATTGGGAGACCCAGCACCCGCCCCTGTTCCCTTCGGGCTGTTGTTCTTTTGTGTACACATGTTGTTCATGTTGAATTGTTCTTTTGGTTCATGGTTTCAGTTCTCCGAACATCCTTCGGATTGAATTTACCTTAGACCAATTTATAAGTTTCCTCCTTCCTGCTTTGGCACCAAAACTGATGAGCCCGTGATGCACGGGAGGGTGTATAGCAGAGGGGAGGGGTTACACTTTTTAAAGTGTAATACTTTGTGTGGCCTCCGGAGGCAGAAGCTATACACCCAATTGTCTGGGTCTCCCAATAGGAGCTAGAAGAAAAGGAATTTACGGTAAGTAAACAAAATTCCCTTCTTTACGGTGAGTACCCAAAATCTACTTTTCTTTGTCGCTCCATTGGGAGACCCAGACAATTGGGTGTATAGCTTCTGCCTCCGGAGGCCACACAAAGTATTACACTTTAAAAAGTGTAACCCCTCCCCTCTGCCTATACACCCCCCCGTGCATCACGGGCTCCTCAGTTTTATGCTTTGTGTTGAAGGAGGCACACATTCACTCAAGCTCCCATTTTAGTCAGCAGCAGCTGCTGATTGTATCGGATGGAAGAAAAGAGGGCCTCTAACAGGGCTCCCGGCATGCTCCCTTCTCACCCCACTAAGTCGGCGGTGTTGTTAAGGTTGAGGTACCCATTGCGGGTACACAGGCTGGAGCCACATGCCGTTTTCCTTCCCCATCCCTTAGGGGCTCTGGGAGAAGTGGGATCCTATCCGGTCATCCAGGGCACTGGGACCGGGCTCCCTCCGCAGCCCCTGTGGGATTCTGACGGACAGGAGACTGAGTATCATCAGGGACAGGGCCCTGCATCTACAGGTACTCTGTGTCCCCTTGGGGACGGTGCATGGAGCACCTTGGCCTCAGACGCTGCAGCGCCTGCGGTGTTGGTATGAGACCGGGACTACCGCGCCGACCGCGCCTGCTTGCCGGCCGCGGTTTTAACTTTAGTCCCCGGCTTTTGCGGCCTAGTGTATTAAACTCCCGCCCCCGGGCCTGCCAGTCAGGGGGAAGGGCGGGACGGTCGGTCTGACGCCGACAGTGAGGGCTGGAGCACACGTAGCTGTCCTCCGCCCCCCTCACTAATCACTCTGGGGCCAGATTCCCGCACTTTTGTAGTTACGCCCACGGCTCCCTCCTCCCCTGTGAACGCCGACAGCCATGTTTTAAGCACATTCTGCCGGTGGAGGACTTCTGGCTGCATCTCTGGGAGACCCGAGGCAGGGAATCTGGGGGCCACACACCGCTTGAGCGGTCGGTAAGCCACACCGATCACCCGGTGCTGGGCCCCATAGAGTGCCGAACTGTATATATATATATTATATTTGTATACTTTTTCTCGGTTCGGCTGTACTGTTAGCTTGTGGCTATATATCCCTCAGTGATCACTCTCCTGGGAGACAACAGCATGTCGTTCACAAGGAGCAAGGGTGCCAAGACACAGGGTTATTTTGCAACCTGTACCTCTTGTGCGGCTATGCTACCTGCAGGTTCCACCTACCCTCACTGTGAGCAATGCTCGGGCCCTGTGGCACTCGCTCAGCCGGAGCCTGGGGCACTGGTGGGACCCTCGGCCCAGGTAGAACCGCCGGTTTCCCCTGTCCAGGTGGCAGGGACAGAGTTTGCAGTTTTAGCTGAGAAACTCTCTGAGTCACTGTCACAATCCATGGCTCAGTCTATGGACAAATGGTCTGCTAAAATACTAGAAGCCTTGCAGTCCAGACCGGCCCTTACACAGGCCCCAGGCACTGCGGGATCGCCCCCAGGCCCCTCTCGTTCTGCGACGAAGCGTGCGCCTGGGGTGGCCTCTAGTTATTACGTGGAGGACTCCGGCACGGACCGTAGTCCCAGACCGGCTAAGCGGGCTCGATTAGAATCTTCCCCGACTTCATCACGCTGTTCGGGGTCTCAGCTTGAGGACTCTCTAGAGGATGAGGCGGAGGTCGCAGCCCAGGACTCTGACCCTGACGTTGCTCTCAATCTTGATACACCTGAAGGGGACGCCACAGTAAATGACCTTATAGCGTCCATCAACCAGGTGCTAGATCTTTCTCCCCCAACTCCACCTATAGAGGAGTCGGCCGCACAGCAGGAGAAGCACCAGTTTAGGTTTCCCAGAACACTCTGAAGACAGAAGGAGTTGTGATCCCCGTTCCCCTTCAGGAACGGGGTCGCGGTTTTTACTCCAACCTGTTCGTGGTACCAAAAAAGGACGGTTCATTCCGTCCCGTTTTGGACCTCAAATTGCTCAACAGACATGTGAGAACCAGGCGGTTTCGCATGGAATCCCTCCGATCTGTCATCGCTTCGATGTCCCAAGGGGACTTCCTAGCGTCAATCGACATCAGGGATGCCTATCTCCATGTGCCGATCGCTCCAGAGCATCAACGCTTCCTGCGTTTCGCCATCGGGGGCGAACACCTTCAGTTTGTGGCACTGCCTTTCGGCCTGGCGACAGCCCCACGGGTATTCACCAAGGTCATGGCATCCGTTGTGGCAGTCCTACACTCTCAGGGCCACTCGGTGATCCCGTACTTAGACGATCTCCTAGTCAAGGCACCCTCCCGGGTGGCATGTCAACACAGTCTGACCGTGGCTCTGGAGACTCTCCAGAGGTTCGGGTGGATCATCAATTTCCCAAAGTCAAAATTGACTCCGACCCAATCACTGACTTACCTCGGGATGGAGTTTCATACTCTCTCAGCGATAGTCAAGCTACCGCTGGACAAACAGCGTTCGCTGCAAACACGGGTGCAATCTCTCCTTCGGGCCCAGTCACACCCCTTGAGGCGCCTCATGCACTTCCTGGGGAAGATGGTGGCAGCAATGGAGGCAGTTCCCTTTGCGCAGTTTCATCTGCGTCCACTCCAATGGGACATTCTCCGCAAATGGGACAAGAGGTCGACGTCCTTAGACAGGAACGTCTCTCTTTCTCTGGCAGCCAAGACCTCTCTTCAGTGGTGGCTTCTTCCCACTTCCCTGTCGAAGGGAAAATCTTTCCTGCCCCCATCCTGGGCTGTGGTCACGACGGACGCGAGTCTGTCAGGGTGGGGAGCGGTTTTTCTCCACCACAAGGCTCAGGGAACCTGGACTCCGACGGAGTCCTCCCTTCAGATCAATGTTCTGGAGATAAGGGCAGTGTATCTAGCCCTAAAAGCGTTCCATCGGTGGCTGGAGGGCAGGCAGATCCGCATACAGTCGGACAACGCCACGGCGGTCGCGTACATCAACCACCAGGGCGGCACTCGCAGTCGTCAAGCCTTCCAAGAAGTTCGGCGGATTCTGCTGTGGGCGGAGGCCACAGCCTCCACCATCTCCGCGGTTCACATCCCGGGCGTAGAAAACTGGGAAGCAGACTTTCTCAGTCGCCAGGGCATGGACGCAGGGGAATGGTCTCTTCACCCGGACGTGTTTCAAGAGATCTGTTGCCGCTGGGGAACGCCGGACCTCGATCTCATGGCATCTCGGCACAACAACAAAGTCCCGGCATTCATGGCACGGTCTCAGGATCACAGAGCTCTGGCGGCGGACGCCTTAGTTCAGGATTGGTCGCAGTTTCGACTGCCTTATGTATTCCCTCCTCTGGCATTGCTGCCCAGAGTGTTGCGCAAGATCAGGTCCGACTGCCGCCGCGCCATTCTCGTCGCTCCAGACTGGCCGAGGAGGTCGTGGTACCCGGACCTGTGGCACCTCACGGTGGGTCAACCGTGGGTGCTCCCAGACCGACCAGACTTGCTGTCTCAAGGGCCATTTTTCCATCTGAATTCTGCGGCCCTCAACCTGACTGTGTGGCCATTGAGTCCTGGCTCCTAGCGTCCTCAGGGATATCTCCAGATGTCATTGCCACTATGAGACAGGCCAGGAAACCAACGTCAGCCAAGATCTATCACAGAGCTTGGAGGATCTTCTTAGCCTGGTGCTCTGATAAGGGGTTTACCCCCTGGCCGTTTGCCTTACCCACGTTTCTTTCCTTCCTTCAATCCGGAATGGACAAGGGTTTGTCTCTCGGCTCTCTCAAGGGACAAGTATCGGCGCTTTCCGTGTTTTTTCAAAAGCGTCTAGCCAGGCTTCCGCAGGTCCGCACGTTCCTGCAGGGAGTTTGCCACATAGTCCCACCTTACAAGCGGCCGCTGGAACCCTGGGATCTTAACAGGGTTCTACGGGCTCTTCAGAAACCACCTTTTGAGCCGCTGCGGGATGTCTCTCTATCACGTCTTTCGCAGAAGGTGGCATTCTAGTGGCAGTTACGTCACTCCGAAGAGTGTCAGAGCTTGCAGCGCTGTCATGCAAAGCCCCCTTCCTGGTATTTCACCAGGATAAGGTGGTTCTGCGTCCGGTCCCGGACTTTCTCCCCAAGGTAGTGTCCCCTTTTCATCTCAATCAGGATATCTCCTTACCTTCATTTTGCCCTCATCCAATTCACCAATGTGAAAAGGATTTGCATTTGTTAGATCTAGTGAGAGCACTCCGGATCTACGTGTCTTGCACGGCGCCACTGCGCCGTTCTGATGCACTCTTTGTCCTTGTCGCTGGCCAGCGTAAGGGGTCGCAGGCTTCCAAGTCAACTTTGGCTCGGTGGATCAAGGAACCGATTTTTGAAGCCTACCGTTCTTCTGGGCTTCCGATTCCTTCAGGGCTGAAAGCCCATTCTACCAGAGCCGTGGGTGCGTCCTGGGCATTGCGGCACCAGGCTACGGCTCAGCAGGTGTGTCAGGCAGCTACCTGGTCTAGTCTGCACACTTTCACGAAACACTATCAAGTGCATACCTATGCTTCGGCGGATGCCAGTCTAGGTAGGCAGGTCCTTCAGGCGGCGGTTGCCCACCTGTAAGAGGAGGGCCGTTGTCGGCTCTTTTTATCGGGGTATTCTTTTACCCACCCAGGGACTGCTTTTGGACGTCCCAATTGTCTGGGTCTCCCAATGGAGCGACAAAGAAGAAGGGAATTTTGTTTACTTACCGTAAATTCCTTTTCTTCTAGCTCCTATTGGGAGACCCAGCACCCGCCCCTGTTCCCTTCGGGCTGGTTGTTCTTTTGTGTACACATGTTGTTCATGTTGAATTGTTCTTTTGGTTCATGGTTTTCAGTTCTCCGAACATCCTTCGGATTGAATTTACCTTAGACCAATTTATAAGTTTCCTCCTTCCTGCTTTTGCACCAAAACTGAGGAGCCCGTGATGCACGGGGGGGTGTATAGGCAGAAGGGGAGGGGTTACACTTTTTAAAGTGTAATACTTTGTGTGGCCTCCGGAGGCAGAAGCTATACACCCAATTGTCTGGGTCTCCCAATAGGAGCTAGAAGAAAAGGAATTTACGGTAAGTAAACAAAATTCCCTTCTTTTGCTCGTTCACAGTCGTTCGGTGGTGTTACACGCTACGATATGTCAAACGATGCCGGATGTGCGTCACAAATTCCGTGACCCCGACGACATATCGTTAGATATATCGTAGCGTGTGACGGGGCCTTAAGTTCACCAGCCTCGTCCGTTCTAAGATCTATTTAATAATATATGTTGTTTGACTTGTAAAAATCTGATGACATGTTAGTTAAACAGAGACTGATTAGCCTCCTGTCTGCAGAGGAAACTCAACAGCTAATAAAGACCTGTGATCACAGCAGCCTCTGCGCTGTTTGTCTCTGTAGTGCTTACCTGTGACCTGACCGATGTGGCAGCCTCGGTATCTGTGACAGATGACCACTTTGTGTTTATACTGTAATCCTCTTCTTCCTAAGCCACAAACGTCTAAATTTAAAGGAAAAGGCTTTAACGATGTACATACGGCTTTAAGAGCAGGATAACATTTTAATTTTCTAGTAGCGCATTGTAGCATGTTCTGCCCCACACTCCTGCAGCAATACAACCTTACCCTGTCCTGTTAGTCCAGAGCCTTGTTTATAAAGTGTTTTATTAATCTGATATCTAATTTGCTATTATCTATTGTTTTTATTAGCGCTCTTTTTCGGTGAAGCCATGAGAGTGGTAAGTAATTCTTTTCCATGGGAGAGTTTGAGGGTGTTTTGGTTACAACATGTTATCACATATGCAGTGGTTATTAAGGGGTCCTGTGTCCCCTGTTTAAATAGAGCAATGGGTGAGCATGGGCTCCATTGCTCTAATCAAAGATTGTCACAGATGGCCGACTACAGCAGCCGGATGTAGAGGCACTGATGCTCAACCATCGCTCCATTCCAACAAGAGGACATGGGACCCTCTTTCTGGCCAGCAGTCTAACCCTGGAAGATGTTATCCATATGATCCTCATTAATAACTTGTAACGTGTACATACACCTATCTCCGAGCTATGATGTACTGTACATGAAGAGGGGTTAGCGGGTTAGAGGGTGCTGGCTGTTTTCATACAGCTGGCACCTGCCTCGAATATCAATGATCAAAGTTAACTCTGATCATTACTTTTTAATAGTGATGAGCGGGCACTACCATGCTCGGGTGCTCAGTACTGGTAACTAGTGGTGAGCGGGCACTACCATGCTCGGGTGCTCAGTACTGGTAACTAGTGGTGAGCGGGCACTACCATTCTCGGGTGCTCAGTACTGGTAACTAGTGGTGAGCGGGCACTACCATGCTCGGGTGCTCAGTACTGGTAACTAGTGGTGAGCGGGCACTACCATGCTCGGGTGCTCAGTACTGGTAACTAGTGGTGAGCGGGCACTACCATTCTCGGGTGCTCAGTACTGGTAACTAGTGATGAGCGGGCACTACCATGCTCGGGGGCTCAGTACTGGTAACTAGTGATGAGTGAGCACTATCATTCTCGGGTGCTCAGTACTGGTAACTAGTGATGAGCGGGCACTACCATGCTCGGGGGCTCAGTACTGGTAACTAGTGATGAGTGAGCACTACCATGCTCGGGTGCTCAGTACTGGTAACTAGTGATGAGCGGGCACTACCATGCTCGGGGGCTCAGTACTGGTAACTAGTGATGAGTGAGCACTACCATGCTCTGGTGCTCAGTACTGGTAACTAGTGATGAGCGGGCACTACCATGCTCGGGGGCTCAGTACTGGTAACTAGTGATGAGCAGGCACTACCATGCTCGGGGGCTCAGTACTGGTAACTAGTGATGAGCGGGCACTACCATGCTCGGGTGCTCAGTACTGGTAACTAGTGATGAGCGGGCACTACCATGCTCGGGTGCTCAGTACTGGTAACTAGTGATGAGTGAGCACTACTATGCTCGGGTGCTCAGTACTGGTAACTAGTGATGAGTGAGCACTACCATACTCGGGTGCTCAGTACTGGTAACTAGTGATGAGCGGGCACTATCATGCTCGGGTGCTCAGTACTCGTAACTAGTGATGAGTGAGCACTACCATGCTCGGGTGCTCAGTACTGGTAACTAGTGATGAGCGAACACTACCATGCTCGGGTGCTCAGTAATCCTAACGAGCAGTTACTGTTCGGATGGGTGCGACTAGAGTACCCGAGTATAATGGAAGTCAATGGGGGACGGCAGCATTTTTCCAGGAAATCTTCCGCAACTGACTTCCCCATGGCTTTGACATTGGCTGGATTTCATAGGCTTGTACCATATACTACAATATTAATGTTTTGTTGTACAAGTGATCAGACAATACTTAGACGGGGTAAAAATTGTTAAAGTAACATCTATTTATTTTTGACCAATTTGACAAACAGAATGAAAAAAAATCTCTAGAATTCCCCCTAATTAGAAAGAAGGGGCATGTCTAGGGGTAAAGCTTGTGCTAGTTCTCGCTGTATAAACCTTCTCTTGTCTGCAGTGTCTGGAAGCAAAGGATTTGGACTTGGCTTATGAACTCCACAAACTGATGAACACTGGGGATAATTGGAGACTGTTGGGAAAACCTTCCCAGGAATTCGCCTACTAGTGAGTATTTGGGGAACAACCCCTGATTTATGCTTATCAGAATTGGAGCAAAAGATTTGCAGGAACCATGGCCAGAAGCCACATGAGTGGTCCATGACCACCACTGTCACCGCAGTTACGATGGCATTGCGCTGTGCGTACTAATCAGGGCAAGTGTCAGAGATGAGAGGAGGTTCACATGGTCCTGGTTAGGACATCACTAGACCAGGCTCCTGGAAAACTTTTTGCTTAGGAAATGCATGGAGACTTGTCACGGCCAGTGGGGTTTTACTCCTCACCCTTTATATATGACCACATTCAGTTCCGTCTCCCCTGTCAGGAATCAGACTGTTCCCGTTCGGCAGGGAGCTTGTACTAGTGTGTGTGCCCCTTGGGCATCAGTCTCTGCAGAAACCATTGCAGGAATCCCTATATGACAGCTTGTGTTGAGTTGAGACTAAAATGGGTCTCTTAAGGTCTGACTGCCGTGTTCAGATTATAATGTCATGTGTGCACTTCGAGAATAAAATAACGGACTACGAGTCAGTTATGAACCTTCTCCATGACAGACGCCGTCTCAATTTATTGTTCAGAAAACTTTATAGTTCTAGATAAGAAAAGGGTGTAGACAAAATATATAGTCCAATCAAATATCGCAGGTCGGGCTCAGGGCGTGTAGCAACTTGCATAGTCTCTACTGGATTGGTTGTTCCAAACTTTGGGTGTTTTCAATCTCCTTATCACCTTAGGCGTTGTCCACGATGCAGGTGCCATCTTTGAATTACATGTGCTAATATTTTGCATTAAGGAAAATTACTGATATATATATATATATATATATATATGTATAATATGCATATACAATGTGTGTTAGTAAGAAACGAAAGCATTCAGAAATATGTATTAGGCTACATCAACTAAACTATATTTCTTTATCGTTCCTATGGGAGACCCAGACAATGGGGTGTATAGCTACTGCCTCCGGAGGACACACAAAGTTACTACACTCAAAACGTGTAGCTCCTCCCTCCTAGCATATACACCCCCTGCTAGCCAGTCCTAGCCAGTTTTCATGCTTTGTGTCAGGAGGATCACACACACACATGCATCCTTTTTTGATTTTTCAAAAGATTTGGAAGAAAAGCGGGTCCACTGGACCCCCGGCATGTCCCTTCACACTCCCCTGGCGGCAGTGCTGTTAAGGTTGACTTCAGGGCAGAAATCCCTTCATGCCGCGCTCCTTCACCATCCCTTATGGGCTCTGGCTTGAAGTTAGAGCCAACACGGTTCTCACTGCCTTGCAGGAGACCGGCCTCCATCCGCAGCCCTTTGGCAGGACCCTGCTGGACGGAGCACTGGACCCCCACCCCACCAGGGATTGGACCCTGCGTCTCAAAGCTAAGTATAGAGACGTTATTCAAGGGTCCTTCTACAATGTGGAGCTTTTATTGAGGGGACAGTGATTTATGTTGATAATGCTGTTTTTTACAGTTTTTTCCGGCCGGTTTCTCAGTTTTTACTTAGTACCGCGCCGATGATGCCTGATTTTCGGCCGCATGTATAACTCTAAGCCCCGGCTTCAGCCGCGGCCTAGTTTCGTTTTGTTCCCCTGCATGTTAGTCATGCAGGGGGACACTGCAGCGCCGCCCGCCGGCCGCTCTGCACAGGGGACGACACTCCGTTTTAGGACATGATTCCCTCCCCTGTACATGCCTTAGCCCTCCGATTCCCGCTCCTAGGTTAACCCCCGCCCCCCCCCCTCACTCTGGCGCCATTTTCTCAGCGTTCTTAGTACGCTGATCGGCGCTGGCTGCTCTGCAGTGCAGAGGGAGTGGATATATGGCTGGGGGTCCAGGCTTGGAGGGGCACTTGGGGGGGCACTCACAATAGCGGCCTGATAAGTCACAACCTCTGGCTGTGCACTTTTATACACGATCACAGCATTCTGAGGGAGTTAATTCTTTATTATAGAACCTCCTCAGCAGCATGTCTCACACTAGGAGCAAAGCTCCAAGGCTGTACACTACATGTTCTGCATGTAAACTCATATTGCCTGAACCGGCACGGACCCACACTGTAATGGTCCTTATGTGGTGCCTCTGCCTGGAGTCTCCCCAGGCTGACCCCTGTCTCGGGTATTCTAGACATTCTAGACAGAGCCCCCCACCTCTGCAGCATGTCTCACAGAGCGAGGCTGCAGGCTGTTTTTAGTATCCACTGCTGGTAGTCTCATACGGCTGTACCGAGCTCATAACCACTGTGGCCCCTCTGCTTGGAGGCTCATTCATGGTCCCTCCAGCCGCTCCGGTTTCGGTGGCTGACCCCTGGAGGAATCTTTTTCCAGGGGTCGGCCTGTCCCGGCATCTGCTGAGCATACAGCCCCCTTCTCAGGGCGTTTTCTGCTCGCTCAGCAAACCTCACAGACCCCGTCCTCCTGACTGGGAGACGCAGGGTCCCCTATCCTCCCCGTCCCGCAGCTCTGATTACGAGCTGACTCACTGGACGAGGAAGATGTCTCTACCAGGGGCTCGGACGCTGCTTTAGGTACTTTGATCCGTCCGTAGGTGACGCGGATGCGAATGATTGGATTGCGTCCATTATACTTGTATTGGACCTCCATCCGCCTGTATCAGGGGAGTATTCCCCGCTGGCAGAAAGGCATCAGTATACCTTTAACAAGACGAGGAGTGTGTTCCTTAACCACTCCAGTTTTCAGGCGTCCAAGCCCGCAGCCTGTGCTGCAGATCCCACAGCGGGGTTCTGCTGCCTGACTCCCCCTCCCATCAAAGAAGGAGTGTACTCATTTGCCAAGGGTGGCCACTCCGGTGTCTAGACTTTCAGCCCGGATAGTGGTATCAGTGGCTGACGGCACCTCTATAAGGATCCCACGGTACATTAATTTTGTACTGGACCTCAATCCGCCGGAGTTACCTTATCTAGGTGAACACAACATGTGTTCCTTAACCACTCCAGTTTTCAGGCCCCTGTGACCAGCCCAGGGTCCACTCTGACAGTCGCTTCCCATGAAGCGTGATTCTGAGGACTGTGTTTCCCCTGTCCACCAATAGTGGTCAAGAAGTGGGCTCATTCACCTCAGGTGGCTCAGCCCGGACCGTTATGTCGGTGGCTGACGGCTCCTCAGAGGAGATGCATTCCCTCACAGGGACTCTATGCCCAAAACGGTCGCCTGAACTTCCAGACTTCAGTCTTTTCATCCTCTGCCAGGTCTACCATGCTGGACACCGCACGGCGGTGGTCTTCGCTACTTTCCTCGCTATCCGCAGGCTCCTGTGGCTTCGGAAATGGAAGGCAGATGCCTCTATAGAGGTTCCTTGCTAGGCTCCCCTTTCGTGGGACCAGTCTCTTCGGAACCAACTGGATGAAATTTAGGAAGCTCTTGGCGGGGAGTGTTCTTCCTTGCCACAAACCTAAACCAGGGAACCTGTCCAGGGCAGGAATCAGTTGAGGTTTCGGTGGTTTCCGTTCATCCATCTGATCGTCCTCTAGCTCGGCCTAGGTTCATAGAACCAATTGGCTTGAAGCTGCGTCTTCAGAAGACCGCAGGAGATGCTGCCACTTAGTCAGCTTCCTCCGAGCTATCTAGCCACGCCAACCTCCTCCTAGTCGGTGGCAGGCTCTCTCCACTTGGCGACGTATGGTTCTAACACGTCTCCGTTCAGTGGGGGCGGGATTATATCTCCCATGGCTACAGGATGGAGTTCTGTCCACCCGCCAAACAGATTTTTTCTGTTACCTCCTCCCGGCTCCAAGGCCGCCGCCTTCTCATAAGCCGTGGCATTTCTTGCAGGCCAATGGAGTAATTGTACCGAATCCCGACTGGGAACGGTTCTGAGATTTTTGTTTAAATCTATTTCTAGTCCCCGAAGAGGGCGGTGCCTTCCGACCTGGATCTTTAGCTTTTCAAGCATGGTCAGGTGTGGCGTTTTCACATGGAGTCTCGGTCTTGTTCCGGGTGTTTTTTTCACCGGATCAATCAAGAACCCAAGGAGATTCCCTCGCAGCCTTCGGCATCAGAGATGCTTTTCTGCAACGGTCTATCGCAGTTTCACACCAGCGTTGACTGCGTTTTGCCATCAGAGTGGTCCAATTCGTGGCTCTTCCCTTGGGGTTGGCCACGGCCCCTCGAGTATTCTCATTGGGGCTGCTGTGATTAGGGTCCTGCACCCCTAGGGATTGACAGTGATCGTTTGCCCTAGACGGCCTTCTCAGGCCTTCATCCAGTGCAGACTCTTAGCAGAGTACTTCGCTTACTCTCGCCACTCTAACCTATTCGGGTGGCTTGTCATTCTGTTCAAGTCCACTCTGACTTCGAACCAGAGGTTCTCAAGGACGCAATTCGAGACTGTCGGCTCTTGTGAAGCCGCTCTTAGTCGATCAGTAGTCCCTCCGCTGGCGGTCGACGTCGTTCTATCAGACACCAAATACAGGTGCTGGTCAGACGTTGGCGTCAATGGAAGCGATTCCTTGCCCAGTTTCTCCTGTGCCCTCTGAGACTGGATGTTGTCCGCTGTACACGCGAACTCCCTCCTTCCACGGGGTGGTGGCTTGCCACTGACCTGGGGCTCGTTTTCAGGGGTGGTTTCGACCACTCTGTCTCAGGGACGCTCCTTCCTGGCCCCGTCCCAGGTGATTCTCACCAGGGTGCTGGTCTTTCCGCCTTGGGAGCATTATATCTCCACCGCGGAGCGCAGGGCGCTTGGACTCTGTCCGAATCAGCCCTCTAGATCAATGGGCTAGAAATCAGAGCTGTATTCTAGCTCTCTAAGCCTTCACCATCTGTTGGCGGCTAGGCACATTCGAGTTCAGTCGGATAACGTTACAGCGTTTTCCTACATCAATTTCCAGACAGCCGCCTGGCAATCTTGGCGCCTCAACATTCTTCACTGGACAAGGGACTCCTAGTCCACCGTATCCGCAGCCCACATCCTAGATGTCAAAACTGCGGGCAGATTATTTCAGCTGTCCAATCCTCAGGTTTTGCGGTAGACACACTGGTTCATGTTTGATCCCAGCTTCGTCTCTACCTCTTGCCCAGAGCCCTGCACAAGATCAGGGAAGGGGGCCGTCGGGTCATTCTCTTACAGACTGACCCAGGCAGGCTTCGTATCCTGACCTGCTCCTTCTGTCCGTTGGATTGCCATGGCATCTTCCGGTCCGTCCAGACCTTTTCTCAGAAGGTCCGTTTTTTCCGTCAGAATTCTGGATTCTCAGATTGACGGCGTAGCTATTGAGTCCTGGATCTTGGCGACTTCTGGTATCCTTCCTGAAGTCATCTCCGCTATGACTCGAGCTCCAAGGTGTCCTTGGACCTTTTTAGCCTTGCCGACCCTCCTGTCCCTTCCACAGTCCGGTCTACAGCTAGGACTATCTTTCATTAAGGGACAGGTCTCCGTTCTGTCGGTATGTGCCAGCGGCGTATCGTCCGGCTGGCTCCGGTGCGCTCCTTTAAGGGCGCGTCTCACATCATTCCGCCTTTCCGGCGGTCTATGGAGCCCTGGGACCTTAATCCGGTCCTCCCGGTTCCCGGAAACCCCCCTTTGCGCTTCTTAGGGAGGTTTCTTTGTTTCATCTTTCACAGAAAGTAGTCTTTCTAGTGGCTATAATTTCCTGCCAGGGAGTTCTGGCTGCACTCTCTCTGAGTCACCCCCTTTTTTGGTCTTTTGCATCAAGACAAGGTGGTCTCCGTCCGACTCCGGACTTTTTTCCCTAAGGTGGTTACTGCTTCCACCTTATCCGGGGCAATTTTCCTGCCTTCCTTTTGTCCGGCTCCTGTTCATCGCTTTGAGAAAGCGTTGCATATCCTGGATCTGGTGCGGGCGCCCCGGATCTAGGTGTCTCGCACCGCCGTTATTAGGCGGTGCACCTCTCTCTAGTACTGACTGCTAGTCAGCATAGCGGTCTCTCTGCATCTAAGCCGACCCTTGTTCGTTAGCTTAGGTCGGCCATTTCCGAGGCCTACAAGTGTACTCAAGTGCCTTCCCCGCTGGGGATCAGAGCACATTTGATCAGACCTGTCGGTGCCTTTTCGGCTTTCAGGCACCAGGCTACGGCTCAGTAGGTCTGTCAGACGGCAGCTCGAATTAGTCTGCATACTTTTTCGAAGCTCTATCCAAGGCATGCTCTTGCTTTGGCAGACGCGGGCTTCGGCAGACGCATCTTTCAGGTGTCTGTCGCCCATTTGTGAAGTTGGGTTTTCCTGCTTCTCAGTTGTCTGTTTATTCCCACCCATGGACTGCTTTTGGACGTCCCATGGTCTGGGTCTCCCATATGAACGATAAAGAAAAAGAGAATTTTGTTTACTTACCGTAAATTCTTTTTCTTATAGTTCCGTCATGGGAGACCCAGCACCCTCCCTATTGCCTGTTGGCAAGTTTCTTGTTCCGTGTGTCTTCACCGGCTGTTGTTGTAGACAGAGGCTCCGGTTGTTCCGGATTTTACTCTATCTCTACTTGTGGGTGGATGTCCTCCTTCAGCTTTTGCACTAAACTAGCTAGGACTGGCTAGCAGGGGGTGTATATGCTAGGAGGGAGGAGCTACACGTTTTGAGTGTAGTAACTTTGTGTGTCCTCCGGAGGCAGTAGCTATACACCCCATGGTCTGGGTCTCCCATGACGGAACTATAAGAAAAAGAATTTACGGTAAGTAAACAAAATTCTCTTTATTTGAGTCTATGAAATGGCTGAATTAAGTATTTCAGTTTACTCCAGTCTTACCCTCGACAGTACCCCCTAAAGACTTTTCTTTGTCGCTCCATTGGGAGACCCAGACAATTGGGTGTATAGCTTCTGCCTCCGGAGGCCACACAAAGTATTACACTTTAAAAAGTGTAACCCCTCCCCTCTGCCTATACACCCTCCCAAGGATCACGGGCTCCTTAGTTTTATGCTTTGTGTGGAAGGACGCACACATCCACTCATGCATTCTCATACTTCGTTATGTCGGTTGGAAGAAAAGAGGGCCCCCACGGGGCCCCCGGCATGTTCCCTTCTCACCCCACTACGTCGGCGGTGTTGTTAAGGTTGAAGTACCCATTGCGGGTACAGAGGCTGGAGCCACATGCCATCTCCTTCACCATCCCTTAGCGGCTCTGGGAGAAGTGGGATCCTAAGCGGTCATCCATTTACTGGGACTGTGCTCCCTCCGCAGCCCCTGTGGGAACCTGCCGGACCGGAGCCTCTTCAACCTCAGGGACCGGGCCCTGCAACTCAAAGGTACTCTGTGTCCCCATTGGGGACTGTGCAGGGAGCGCACCTTCCTCCCGGAAGCCGCGGCAGCTGCTGAATTGAGAAGGCCGGTGGACTTCCGCGCCGACCGTGCCTGCTTGTCGGGCGCGGTCTCAAATTTAGTCCCCGGCTTCATCGCGGCCTAGTCGCAAAAATCCCGCCCCCGGGCCTGCCTGTCAGGGATAAGGGCGGGATTACCGACCTGACGTCGGATGTGAGGGCTGGAGCATCTTGCATGTTTTCCTCCCCCCTCACTGATCACTGTGGGGACCCCAGATTCCCGCACTTTCCTGGCGCCGCCCACGGCTCCACTCCTCCCCTGAGAGCTCCGGCAGCCATTTTTTGGCATTCTGCCGGTGGAGGATTCTCAGTGAACAGCTCTGCAGCTCCGGGGGATCTAAGGCAGGGAATCTGGAGGACACACTCCGCT
Organism: Anomaloglossus baeobatrachus; assembly: GCF_048569485.1. Taxonomy (NCBI): domain Eukaryota; kingdom Metazoa; phylum Chordata; class Amphibia; order Anura; family Aromobatidae; genus Anomaloglossus; species Anomaloglossus baeobatrachus. The sequence goes on along the minus strand of NC_134353.1, from coordinate 54,415,186 downwards.
TGTTAGCGGTCGGTAAGCCACACCGGTCACCCGGTGCTGGTCCCCCTAGGGTGCCGGAATAGATACGTATATATATATATATATATCTGTTCGGTCGGGCTGTATACCCCTTTCCCATATACCCTCAGTGATCACTCTCCTAGGAGACAACAGCATGTCGTCCACAAGGAGCAAAGCTGCTAAGGCACAGGGTTTTTTTGCGGCCTGTACCTCTTGTGGGGTTATGTTACCTGCGGGTTCCACCTACCCTCACTGTGAGCAATGCTCGACCCCTGTTTCGCTTGCTCAGCCGGAGCCTCGGACACTAGTGGGCCCCTCGGCTCAGGTAGACCCCCCTGCTCCCCCTGTCCAGGCTGCAGGGACAGAGTTCGCCTCTTTTGCTGAGAAACTCTGAGTCACTTTCTCAATCCATGGCTCAGTCTATGGACAAATGGTCTTCTAAGCTGCTAGAGGCTTTGCAGTCCAGACCGGTCCTTTCACAGGCCCCGGCCCCTGTTGGCTCGTCGCCTCCAGGCCCCTCTCGGTCCGCGCCGCAGCGCGCTCCCAGGTTGGCCCCTAGGTCTCAGGCGGAGGGCTCATGCCCGGACCACAGTCCTAGACCGGCTAAGCGGGCTCGCTGGGAATCTTCCCCGACTTCCTCACGCTGCGCGGGATCCCAGCTTGAGGACTCTCTGGAGGACGAGGCGGACGTCGCAGCTCAGGGCGCTGACCCTGACGTCGCCCTTAACCTTGATACACCTGAAGGGGACGCCTTAGTAAATGATCTTATCTCGTCCATCAACCAGGTGTTGGATCTCTCTCCCCCGCCTCCTCCTGTAGAGGAGTCGGTGTCTCAGCAGGAGAAACACCAGTTTCGGTTCCCCAAACGTACACGCAATGCGTTTTTCGATCACTCTAACTTCAGAGACGCTGTCCAGAAGCCCAGAGCGGTCCCGGACAAGCGCTTTACTAAGCGCCTCACTGACACGCGTTACCCCTTCCCATCTGAAGTCGTTAAGGGTTGGGCTCACTGTCCCAAAGTGGATCCTCCAGTCTCAATATTGGCGGCTAGATCCGTGGTATCGGTTGCAGATGGCTCATCGCTAAAGGATGCCACTGACAGACAGATAGAGCTCCTGGTGAAGTCCATCTATGAGGCCACGGGCGCGTCTTTTGCCCCGGCCTTTGCAGCCGTGTGGGCACTCCAAGCTCTCTCGGCTTGTCTGACTGAGATTAATGCTGTCACACGTAATTCTGCTCCGCAAGTTGCGTCTTTGACCTCTCAGGCGTCAGCCTTTTCATCCTACGCCATGAACGCCGTCCTGGACTCTGCTAGCCGTACAGCTGTAGCATCCGCTAACTCTGTGGCAGTCCGCAGGGCCATGTGGCTGCGCGAATGAAAGGCAGACTCGGCTTCCAAGAGGTTCTTAACCGGTTTGCCGTTTTCTGGCGACCGTTTGTTTGGCGAACGATTGGATGAGATTATTAAGGAATCCAAAGGAAAGGATTCCTCCTTACCCCAGGCCAAACCTAAGGGACCTCAACAGAGAAAGGTTCAATCGAGATTTCGATCCTTTCGTCCCTCCGCCAAGTCCCAATCCTCTTCGTCCAACAGGCCGGAGAAAGGCCAGAGGAACTCATATGCGTGGCGATCCAAGTCTCGCCCACAAAAGGCCGCAGGAGGCACTGCCTCCAAGACGGCTTCCTCATGACTCTCGGCCTCCCCTGACCGCATCCTCGGTCGGTGGCAGGCTCTCCCGCTTTGGCGACGCCTGGTGGCCACATGTTCAAGACCGATGGGTGAGAGACATTCTGTCTCATGGTTACAGGATAGAGTTCAGCTCTCGTCCTGCGGCTCGCTTCTTCAGAACCTCTCCGCCCCCCGCTCAGGCCGACGCACTTTTTCAGGCAGTAGCCGCTCTAAAGATGGAAGGAGTTTTGATCCCCGTTCCCCTTCAGGAACGTGGTCGCGGATTTTACTCCAACTTGTTCGTGGTGCCAAAAAAGGACGGGTCATTCCGTCCCGTTCTGGACCTCAAGCTACTCAACAGACATGTGAGAACCAGACGGTTCCGGATGGAATCCCTCCGCTCGGTCATCGCCTCAATGTCACAAGGAGACTTCCTAGCATCGATCGACATCAAGGATGCTTATCTCCATATACCGATCGCACCCGAGCATCAACGTTTCCTGCGTTTCGCCATCGGGGACGAACACCTCCAGTTCGTGGCATTGCCTTTCGGCTTGGCGACAGCACCACGGGTTTTCACCAAAGTCATGGCATCCGTTGTGGCGGTCCTGCATTCTCAGGGCCACTCGGTGATTCCCTACTTGGACGATCTCCTAGTCAGGGCCCCGTCTCGGGTGGCGTGTCAACAAAGTCTATCTGTCGCTCTGGCGACTCTCCAGCGGTTCGGGTGGATCATCAACTTCCCGAAATCCAAGTTGACACCGACCCAATCACTGACGTACCTTGGGATGGAGTTTCATACCCAGCAAGCGTTAGTCAAGCTTCCGAAAGACAAACAGCTTTCTCTGCAGGCAGGGGTGCAATCCCTTCTTCGGAGTCAGTCACACCCCTTAAGGCGCCTCATGCACTTCCTGGGGAAGATGGTGGCAGCTATAGAGGCAGTCCCATTCGCGCAATTCCATCTTCGGCCACTCCAATGGGACATTCTCCGCAAATGGGACAGGAGGTCGGCTTCCCTCGACAGGAACGTCTCTCTTTCCCTTGCAACCAAGACGTCACTTCAGTGGTGGCTCCTTCCCAATTCTCTGTCGCAGGGAAAATCCTTCCTACCCCCAACCTGGGCTGTGGTCACCACGGACGCGAGCCTGTCAGGGTGGGGAGCGGTTTTTCTCCACCACAGGGCTCAGGGAACCTGGACTCCGATAGAGTCATCCCTTCAGATCAATATTCTGGAGATAAGGGCAGTGTATCTAGCCCTATTGGCTTTTCATCGGTGGCTGGAGGGCAGGCAGATCCGTATCCAGTCGGACAACGCCACTGCCGTCGCATACATCAACCACCAAGGCGGCACTCGCAGTCGTCAAGCCTTCCAGGAAGTCCGACGGATTCTGCAGTGGGTGGAAGCCACAGCCTCCACCATCTCCGCAGTTCACATCCCGGGCGTAGAAAACTGGGAAGCAGATTTTCTCAGTCGTCAGGGCATGGATGCGGGGGAATGGTCTCTGCACCCAGACGTGTTTCAAGAGATCTGTCGCCGCTGGGGAACGCCGGACGTCGATCTCATGGCGTCACGGCACAACAACAAAGTCCCGGCATTCATGGCACGGTCTCAGGATCACAGAGCTCTGGCGGTGGACGCGTTAGTTCAGGATTGGTCGCAGTTTCGACTGCCTTATGTGTTTTCTCCTCTGGCGATGCTGCCCAGAGTGTTACGCAAGATCAGGTCCGAATGCCGTTGCGCCATTCTCGTCGCTCCAGACTGGCCGAGGCGGTCGTGGTACCCGGATCTGTGGCATCTCACGGTGGGTCAACCGTGGGCGCTTCCAGACCGCCCAGACTTGCTGTCACAAGGCCCGTTTTTCCATCTGAATTCTGTGGCCCTCAACCTGACTGTGTGGCCATTGAGTCCTGGCTCCTAGCGTCTTCAGGGTTATCTCAGGATGTCATTGCCACCATGAGACAGGCCAGGAAGCCTACGTCCGCCAAGATCTATTATAGGTCTTGGCAAATCTTCCTATCCTGGTGCGCTAATAACGGTTTTGCTCCATGGCCGTTTGCCTTACCCACTTTTCTTTCATTCCTTCAATCCGGAATGGACAAGGGTTTGTCACTTGGCTCTCTCAAGGGCCAAGTATCGGCGCTCTCCTTATTTTTTCAAAAGCGCCTAGCCAGGCTTCCGCAGGTCCGCACGTTCCTGCAGGGAGTTTGCCACATAGTCCCACCTTACAAGCGTCCACTGGAACCCTGGGATCTTAACAGGGTGCTAACGGCTCTTCAGAAACCACTTTTCGAGCCGCTGCGGGATGTCTCTCTTTCACGTCTTTCGCAGAAGGTGGCCTTTCTAGTGGCAGTCACATCACTTCGGAGAGTGTCTGAGCTAGCAGCGCTGTCATGCAAAGCCCCCTTCCTGGTGTTTCACCAGGATAAGGTGGTTCTGCGTCCGGTCCCGGAATTTCTCCCTAAGGTGGTATCCCCTTTTCATCTCAATCAGGATATCTCTTTGCCTTCATTTTGCCCTAATCCAATTCACCAGTGTGAAAAGGATTTGCACTCTTTGGATCTTGTGAGAGCACTCCGGCTCTACGTGTCTCGCACGGCGCCCCTGCGTCGTTCAGATGCGCTCTTTGTCCTTGTCGCTGGCCAGCGTAAGGGTTCGCAGGCTTCCAAGTCAACCTTGGCTCGGTGGATCAAGGAACCGATTCTCGAAGCCTACCGTTCTTCTGGGCTTCCGCTTCCTTCAGGGCTGAAAGCCCATTCTACCAGAGCCGTGGGTGCGTCCTGGGCATTGCGGCACCGGGCTACGGCTCAGAAGGTGTGTCAGGCAGCTACGTGGTCTAGTCTGCACACTTTCACGAAACACTATCAAGTGCATACCTATGCTTCGGCAGACGCCAGTCTAGGTAGGCGAGTCCTTCAGGCGGCGGTTGCCCACCTGTAAGAGGGGGCCGTTTTTTCAGCTCTTTTTTATTGAGGTATTCTTTTACCCACCCAGGGACTGCTCTTGGACGTCCCAATTGTCTGGGTCTCCCAATGGAGCGACAAAGAAGAAGGGAATTTTGTTTACTTACCGTAAATTCCTTTTCTTCTAGCTCCTATTGGGAGACCCAGCACCCGCCCCTGTACCCTTCGGGCTGGTTGTTCTTTTGTGTTCACATGTTGTTCATGTTGAATTGTTCTTTTGGTTCATGGTTTTCAGTTCTCCGAACATCCTTCGGATTGCATTTACCCTAGACCAATTTATAAGTTTTCTCCTTCCTGCTTTTGCACCAAAACTGAGGAGCCCGTGATCCACGGGAGGGTGTATAGGCAGAGGGGAGGGGTTACACTTTTTAAAGTGTAATACTTTGTGTGGCCTCCGGAGGCAGAAGCTATACACCCAATTGTCTGGGTCTCCCAATAGGAGCTAGAAGAAAAGGAAATTACGGTAAGTAAACAAAATTCCCTTCATTTGAGTCTATGAAATGGCTGAATTAAGTATTTCAGTTTACTCCAGTCTTACCCTCAACAGTACCCCCTAAAGACTTATTTCTGCCATTTCCGAATACTAAGGGTACTGTGTTCCCTTAGGAAGAGAGAAATAAATATCTGTTGGGAAAACCTGCCTGACTGAACGTTGAGGCATGGGTGGAGAGGGGAAAGGGTTTTCTTCACCTGTTTGGGACCAAGGACTCCTAGGCGAGTCCTTACCCTTTATAGTTGGACTTTCCCATGTCTCAAGGCTCTCTAAGTTCTCTCTTCTACCTGTTTTGGCAATGCTGGCCTGATACTATACAGGTCTTTTTGAAAAGGATAAAAACAAGCAAGACGCTCAGTTGAGCTCCGGTGGATCAACCCTTCTGCAATACGAGACGTGAAACCATGTTGTCCTGCCTTCGAGCTTCATCTAAATTTCTGTGGTTGGGAGAAGCTGGATCAACTCATCTAATCTTGACTCATGGCTCTTTCTCGCTTGTCCTTTTAGGATTAATCAGTCTTCTGACTGAAGACCACATACTACTAATTGATTTAGGATCTGGAATTAGGGAATACACCTGTTTATTACACTATTTAGTCAATTATAAAAAAATTGGGCGTGCCTTGTGCTAAACCAAAAAAAAACATTTTACATAGAGACCTGTTTATTACTAAAGGGAAACAAAACACACATTTGGTTCACAACTTGTCAGTTTTTTGTTGTTTTTTTTTCATAAAATATACACTTCTTTTACCTCTGTAAACCCAATTTTCTTTTTCTTTTTTTTTTTTTACATACCACCTTCATTATGTGGATTTTCAGCAATAACGTCGTTTTCTGCACTAGAATGCCTCTGACCAAACCTAGAAAGAAATCTACACAACACGCACAGACTTGCATAAAACCTGCTCATGATATACATCTATAATCAGTTTGCAGTCTCTAAAATGGGTAGAGCAGGTGCAGGGTGTGTTTCTGCGGACTTTTTACAGTTTTTTTTCTCACATTGTTTTAAGGATGGGTTTTACAAGACTGGGTGAGTCTGCCCACCTGGGTACTGAACCCTGGTATCACCAAAGCGCACACTGATATTTATTTTTCACAGATTTTAGTCCATAAGTTACTTGGGCCATCATTAAGAAGAGATCTCATGGCAGAGAAAGCTTACCGCCCTTTATGCACAGACCTTCCTCAGTCAGCTGGCTCCCTGCATCTCACACTGCATTCCTTGTTGATTCGCTTGTTCCTGTAGGGATTTAAGAACACAAGAAGTGACAAAAGTCACTGACGTGACAGGTGTCACCGAGGTATGGTCCGTCTGCATTGGTAAAGGACTCCTCAACTCTAGGCTTCACTGCTTCTTGGTCAGCTGCACCTGCTCTCCATCCGATTCCATCAGCTCATATCTAGACTTGATCTTCAGCATACCTAGCTCATTTGACAACAGGAAAGATCTACATCCTACATACACATTTGACTATCTTACCTACTTCTGCTCCACCCACCAGAGAGGGCATTAATATGTCACTTCCTCCTGTACCGATAGGAGGGGAGGGAGTGGTTCAAATTTTGATTACCTCATGTTGTGTAAACCGTAGCATATCCCGTCTAGAATTGACCAGCATCTTGTTCCATCTATAAAAACAAAAACTAAAAATATGCATTAGATCATTCTCATAGCAGACATGTTTCATTGTAGTTTAGTAAATATAACTGTTGCAAGGGAAAGGCCAGCTTCAAAGCCTGTCTAATATGTCTGCTGCGCCCTCTACTGCTGGAAAATATAATAGATAACTTCTTTCCCCCCCTTTTTTGTTTGTCTCAGTTTATTGTTTAGAAAACTTTATAGTTCTAGATAAAAGGGTGTAGACAAAATATATAGTCCAATCAAATATCGCAGGTCTGGCTCAGGGCGTGTAGCAACTTGCATATTCTCTACTGGATTGGTTGTTAAGTATTTCAGTTTACTCAATTCTTACCCTCGACACTTTTATGTACTGTGTTTCCCCGAAAACAAGCCTTAGCAGGAGTTTTTTGCCTTTTCAGAGTAAGGCTTAAATATAAGCCCTACCCCGAAAATAAGCCCTAGTTGTGGTTGAAAAATGAAGTGTCCATGCAGCTAAAAATGGGCACTTAATTAAAGAAAGCAGATACACCAAAAGAGAGAAGACAGACCCGAACGGAATGCGTTGGAACACGTCGAGGACCTACGTTGGAACGCGTCGAGGACCTACGTTGGAACGCTACGAGGACCTGCTTTGGAACGCACACATACCCACACCCGGTGATACCATACTGCTTCAGGGACCTGGTACACAATGGAATGTGAGGTCCTGCGGTGGACTTCATCAAGGACCTGCAGTGTAACGCATCCACACCTGGCGATACCATGCTACTTCAGGGGCCTGGGACGTAGTGGAATGCTAGGACCTCTGGTGGAACACGTCGAGGACGTGTAGTGGAACGCATCAATGCGTTCCACTGTAGTGCCATGTGTTCCACAGCTCTGCCGGCCGGAAGCAGTACAATATCACTGGCTGTATCTGCGTGTCTGTGTGCGTGCAGGACCTAGGAGGAATGCAAATATCTGAGGTCTGGTAAGTATAATTCTCCTGAGGTCTCTGCCTTTTTTTGGGGGGGTAAACTTACCCCCCATCTCATGTTTCCCGAGAAATAAGCCCTACCCTGAAAATAAACCCTAGGCCATTTTTCGGGGCAAAAAATATTTTATTTTTGGGGAAACACGATAGTACATGGGGTGAAAGGGAGTCCTTGATGTGATTGCTGGGGGAGTCCTGCTATGAAACCGTGATGACTAGCGAAAGGGAGAGGGGTCCTGTTGTGACTAGTATTGTGCATGGCTGCTGTGGTTTTTGTGTAGGTTTGGGGGGTAGTTTGGAAAAACCAACCTTAACGGGGAAATGTGTATGTCTCCCTGATCATGGACACTAATTATGTGGATTTTTCTCTTCTGTCTCCTCGCAGTGGTCGGCTCTTCCACATAGTGTGCATGATGGAGAACACTAACGTGGTGCTGAAGTGGTACCGAGATCTCGTCCCATCAGTACGTGCACTTGGATGCTTTTTTTTCTTGTGATATTGAACATCCCTCATACTAATTCTGATCATTTTTTTTTTATTACAGCGCTATTATCCTACCTCCAAAGGTTTCCAGAACCTCCTTCAGGTGCTGGAGATGGAGAATCGACTGGAGCTCATCCCTGAACTCTGGAAAGGTAAGTGACGACAACAAGTGGAGAAGGATCTCCGGACCCTGCAAAGCTTCTGCCTCTGTGTGCATTGTGGATCAACCCACAGAACTGCCCCCTTCTGCTTCTGTATTTAATGGCACATCTCATGTATACTGCTGTGTATGCCGCCATACCCTGGTGTGTGTGTATTTTAACTTTTTACCTAATTTTATTATTCATTTTCCCTTTTTAGATATCAAAAGAATCGGCCATAGTAACAAGGATTATTTGCTTGAAGAAGTCCTGAATTTGATGGCCAGCGCCAAACAGCCTGCAGAGGTATACATCTGGCCATATTGCAGTTCTCACATCGGCCACTAGAGTAGACACAAAGCTGACTTGGCCTGATCTCTTTAGCTCACGTGTCAGCTTTGCTGTACATACTAAGTCAGAATGGGGAGAGTCAGCTCATTATTATAAGGGGGGAAGGGAGATTTATGACCCCTGTAATGTAGTGTAAAGGCTATACTCAGGTTAACGTCAGCTGAAAACCTTCTGGTATTGACAACTGACAGTCTGTGTATGCCCCCCCCCCCCCCCCCCCGAGTCTCCCTCCAATAGATGTTGTCGCAGAAGATAAGTATCCAGTATGTCTGATTTCAGAGCGTTGTTTTCTTTAAAAGTAAAGGCAGAGGCTCTCTGAGAGAGCACCGAAGTGCCCCTGTGTTTGAGAAAGTTGAGTGAGATAGCTGATGGTCGAACGATGGTTCGGCTGGCAGCTAAAGTGTATGGCGGACTTAACCCTGTATAGACTGAGAAGGCAGGACAGTGACCCTATACAGGGGGAAGGCAGGACAGTGACCCTATACAGGGGGAAAGCAGGACAGTGACCCTATACAGGGGGAAGGCCGGACAGTGACCCTATACAGGGGGAAGGCAGGACAGTGACCCTATACAGGGGGAAGGCAGGACAGTGACCCTATACAGGGGGAAGGCAGGACAGTGACCCTATACAGGGGGAAGGCAGGACAGTGACCCTGTACAGGGGGAAGGCAGGACAGTGACCCTGTACAGGGGGAAGGCAGGACAGTGACCCTGTACAGGGGGAAGGCAGGACAGTGACCCTATACAGGGGGAAGGCAGGACAGTGACGCTATACAGGGGGAAGGCAGGACAGTGACGCTATACAGGGGGAAGGCAGGACAGTGACCCTATACAGGGGGAAGGCAGGACAGTGACCCTATACAGGGGGAAGGCAGGACAGTGACCCTATACAGGGGGAAGGCAGGACAGTGACCCTATACAGGGGGAAGGCAGGACAGTGACCCTATACAGGGAAGGCAGGACAGTGTCGCTATACAGGGGGAAGGCAGGACAGTGACCCTATACAGGGGGAAGGCAGGACAGTGTCGCTATACAGGGGGAAGGCAGGACAGTGACCCTGTACAGGGGGAAGGCAGGACAGTGACCCTGTACAGGGGGAAGGCAGGACAGTGACCCTATACAGGGGGAAGGCAGGACAGTGACCCTATACAGGGGGAAGGCAGGACAGTGACCCTATACAGGGGGAAGGCAGGACAGTGACGCTATACAGGGGGAAGGCAGGACAGTGACCCTATACAGGGGGAAGGCAGGACAGTGACCCTATATAGGGGGAAGGCAGGACAGTGACCCTATACAGGGGGAAGGCAGGACAGTGACGCTATACAGGGGGAAGGCAGGACAGTGACCCTATACAGGGGGAAGGCAGGACAGTGACCCTATACAGAGGGAAGGCAGGACAGTGACCCTATACAGGGGGAAGGCAGGACAGTGACCCTATACAGGGGGAAGGCAGGACAGTGACCCTATACAGGGGGAAGGCAGGACAGTGACCCTATACAGGGGGAAGACAGGACAGTGACCCTATACAGGGAGAAGGCAGGACAGTGACCCTATACAGGGGGAAGGCAGGCCAGTGACCCTATACAGGGGGAAGGCAGGACAGTGACGCTATACAGGGGGAAGGCAGGACAGTATAATCCCATGTACATATTATAATGTAGTTTCTAGTTTTTGGTAAGTGCCAGTAGCTGCAGCAGTACATCTAGCGGCTACAACAGTCTGCTCACTTCTTTGTGTGCCTTCCCTCCTTAGCTCCAGGCTGCCTTTGCGGACACGGCGACATCTATAAAGTCTGTGTACGATTCTAGTGAGAATTCTAAACACCAAATGAAGGCGTCCGCTGCTGCGTCCGGGAATATAGCCATATTGCTGACAAGAGCCGGGAGATTGGAGGAAGCTTGGTAAGATTCAGTTCTTATCTGCCTTTTTCCCCCTTTTTTGTTCCTTACACTGTGCGCAGTATTATTAGGCAGATGAGTATTTTGATCACATGATGCTTTTTATACATGTCGTCCTACTCCAAGCTGTATAGGCTGAGAGCCAACTACCAATTAAGTAAATCAGGTGATGTGCACCTCTGTAATGAGGAGGGGTGCGGTGTAATGACATCAACACCCTATATAAGGTGTGCTTAATTATTAGGCAACTTCCTTTCCTTTGGCAAAATGGGTCAGAAGAGAGATTTGATGGGCTCTGAAAAGTCCAAAATTGTGAGATGTCTTGCAGATGGATGCAGCAGTCTTGAAATTGCCAAACTTTTGAATCGTGATCACCGAACAATCAAGCGTTTCATGGCAAATAGCCAACAGGGTCGCAAGAAGCGTGTTGGGCAAAAAAGGCGCAAAATAACTGCCCATAAATTGAGGAAAATCAAGCGTGAAGCTGCCAAGATGCCATTTGCCACCAGTTTGGCCATATTTCAGAGCTGCAACGTTACTGCAGTATCAAAAAGCACAAGGTGTGCCATACTCCGTATGTTTTGGTTTGGAACGCTGCAGTAGTTCACATACTTACTGTACATTTAAAAGTTGGAAGGCTAGTGCAAGACACAGGTTTCTGGGGCCTTCTCCCCTCCCCTATTCCCCAGACTGACAGGTATCTCCCTTTTGTGTGTGTATATAGGAAGGTACCTGTGAGTGAAGGGGAGAAGCCGCTTGTGGACAGGCCTTTGGAGTAGTCGGCCACATAGCATGCTTCCTGGATTTCACTTTGAAACACCATGATATGGGTGGCAATGCCTTCATGGTCAGATTCAATTTAAAGCTGTGCTTGTGCTGCTGTAAGCGCAGGGCATTAGTAACTTGCAAGTTCCTTTTAAATACAAGGCCATTAATGACCACAAAGTTTAGTTTTCAAAATAATAAAATGGCTCATATGACCAATTTCATGAGGTGGCCCATCCTAGTCACAAGTGTAAAGAAATTTCCGAGACCTGTATCTCAACTGACAGAGGAGCTTTATCATTAGCACACACCAGTGATCTAGAGAAGGGCTTTGACAGGAGAAGAAATTAATCTTCACAGAGGACTGAGAGTGGAGAAAAAAATTCCTTTGTGCTCAGTCAGAAGATTTATTCTATTGTCAGAGCCTTCTCCTTTGCTCATAGTCATATGTGCGCTTACACTATAGCTCCTCTGTCAGTTTAGACACAGTTCTCGGCAGCAGTATTTCTCCAGACTGCAGCCCGTCCCAACACATGACTAGGACGGACTGCTGTTTCAATGACGTGATGCCGACCATTTTATGGATAACTGCTGTAGCTTTGATGTGGTCCTAAATCTGGTGAGAAGAGCTCAGAAGAAGGAAGCTTGGATGTAGCTTTGATGTGGTCCTAAATCTGGTGAGAAGAGCTCAGAAGAAGGAAGCTTGGATGTAGCTTTGATGTGGTCCTAAATCTGGTGAGAAAAGCTCAGAAGAAGGAAGCTTGGATGTAGATTTGATGTGGTCATAAATCTGGTGAGAAGAGCTCAGAAGAAGGAAGCTTGGATGTAGCTTTGATGTGGTCCTAAATCTGGTGAAAAGAGCTCAGAAGAAGGAAAAGATGAGATTAGATCCAATGAGAACAAGTTCACTGATGATCTTTCAGTTAAATTGTCCAACTCTGGGGAAAATTTTGGCAAGTGCTGCAGATTTCCAGATATAAACAGTGAGTAATATTGAGCAGTCCCCACCTGATAGAATGGCTTCGTTTTTACATACTTTCTTCACGTGACGACCACTTGAACCGGCAAGGAGAGCCGAATCCTAACTGTATTTTAGAAGCTTGTAGTGCTAAACGGCTATTAGATGCTGGATTTAAGAGTGGGGCTTCGATACACATTGTTCAACAGGTTTTTCTTTATCGTTCCTTTGGGAGACCCAGACCTTGGGTGTTTAGTTTCTGCCTCCGGAGGACACACAAAGTACTACACTTAAAAGTGTAGCTCCTCCCTCTGAGCTTATACACCCCCTGGTGAGCCAGTCCCAGCCAGTTTATCGCTTTGTGTTCAGGAGGCATACATCCACACATGCATTCTCATGATTTTTTTCTTTTTTTGGA